>NW_025784035.1:0-24521 GCF_021130785.1 Homalodisca vitripennis
GTACTCTGTGTAATTCGCCGGTACACGAAAGTATGATAATTCTAACTGTTACGTACTAAAATTGTCCAAAATTTTGAAAAGTTGTATCGTTTTTAGTGTATTAGTTTATCTTCTTTTGCTAATACAGTTCGAAGTAAAAGTTTTGAAGTTAAAAACGGCTCTGCAAAGCTATTCGAATTAGCTGCATTTGGTGCTATTAGGACCCCCCACCCCTGTTATTCTTTGCGTTGAAGATAAACAAATATGACACTGTGGAAAAAACTATCATTTCTAGGTACTTTTTCACTTGTTTTTGATACCTCCGCCCCCTCCCCCCACCCCATTTTTTTGATCCCACCAATATTGAGGAATGAATTTGTTTCTATAGTGATAAATACACATAGTCGATTGATAAAAACTAGGCTGTTTTGGATATATTTAAGGGGATAAGCATATCGAATAATTTGATTTGAAATATTTAGTCAATACGAAATCATTTAGTTAAAATTTATCCAAAGACAATTTCTGTCTTATAGTACATATTTCCTTACAAATAACAAAAACTGGTAACGAAATCTTTAATTGTTTATAATTTATAATTACCCATAACGAGTTTTTAGGAAATCGCTCTCAAAATAGGTATTGTTTTTCCCAAAAACTTGTAATTCAAATCTATCAGTTTATACAACTAATAATTTTCTTACGAATAATACTCTAAACACGTGGAAATTGCAAACGAGAATAACTCAATTGCCGTAGTTTTATTGTATTTTAGTTATGACTTGAACATTTCCTTATTTCTGGGGGTCACAAATCGAATACAAAATAACAACCCTAATGTGTTGCATTTATTAAATAAATAAACGTGCTTTATACTAATGGAATGAATATATATAAATATTATAGTGTGTAATAAATAATCCTCGATGACACAGCAAATCTCTTACCTTTGGCTGCTGTGGACCTTCGTAGGTTTTGGCTACACTCGGTGGACTGAACGCCACGTCATCATGTCCTGACTTGAATATAATCCCGAGTGCATACTTCCGACCTCAGCCAAAGTAAGTTACCGTTGTTAGCCACAATCAGTTTGGTTTCGATGTTAATCCTTTTGCGTCAGACGTTTGGAGAAAAACACGTGCTGCTATCTTACACACCAGACCTACGATAGGTAGTAGAACTATTTTTTAATTATAGTGTTATTTTAAGGGGGCGTTAAAATATTTACTGTGCTCATTTTTAGAAACTGAGTAATATTTAGAATAATTAATAGGTTCCAAACTTAAACCCCTTTTTTAAAATTAATTTTTATTTCAGCCACATCCTTTGTTTAAATGGTTCAACATGTGTACATTTAGTTTGTTTAATTGTTTATTATTTACTTACGAGGTTAATGGTTCTCACACATTATGATGCTTATATACCGAAACACATGTCTGATAATAATATATACATTTCAAAAAGGATTTTATTTGTACCCTATTCATTATTTCTAATATAATAGATAAACCCATTATAATGAGGAGTTAATAAAAATAAGTAATATTTTGTTTATTTTTCAGTTTTCCAAACAATTAATTCTAGTGTTAATAAATCACTAAAGATCAGAGTTCTAATAATATAGTCCTACTAACATTACATTGCCATTAAATTTATTTCAATTTTTTTGTACGTTTCGTTAAGGCATTTGAGGTTTTTTATTGCCTGGAATTTATTCACTAATCCACTATTAATTATTTGTTATAACTGTGTGCTTCACCACCTACTTTATTACTGTAGAATCTGGTGTATTCTATTTTCTGAACACGAATATACAGTAGGTAAGTGTGAAAATCAATGATGATACAGGTACTTTAAATGTGCTTAAATATTGACTGTGGTTAAAATGGTGGATTCAAATCAATATAGGCTACCTCTTTCTTCGATCAAAAAACCCTACTGTATTACTGTAGAATCTGGTGTATCTATTTTCTGAACACGAATATAGGTAAGTGTGAAAATCAATGATGATACAGGTACTTTAAATGTGCTTAAATATTGACTGTGGTTAAAATGGTGATTCAAAATCAATATAGGCTACCTCTTTCTTCGATCAAGAAACCCTACTGTATTACTGTAGAATCTGGTGTATCTATTTTCTGAACACGAATATAGGTAAGTGTGAAAATCAATGATGAGAACAGGTACTTTAAATCTGCTTAAATATTGACTGTGGTTAAAATGGTAGATTCTGATTCAATATCCCTCTTTCTTCGATCAAGAAACCCTATACGAGGGTCACGAGGACAGACAGATAGACATATGAACTGCCCTATGATAACCTTTTGACCCAAAAACCAATAAGGTTCTTCCTTCGACTAAGAGAACCCTATGTACCAGGTTTCAAATGTCTAAGATTCCTTTATCAAATGTTAAATGGCACCTAAATTCGAAGCAACCCCATGTAATCTTCTCATCACAGATGTTAGAAAAAATTTAAATGACAAAACAGATGGAAACACTATTTAAAAAATTTTAAAATGTAATATTTATTACGAAATCAATAATTTATGTATTTTTATTTACTGTTTTAAGCGTAAAAAACATTATGGAATAAACCGCCGCACCGCTCTGCATGGTTCTGCTAATTGCGGGACAGCGGGCGTAGTTCGTGCTGTTCGTCCTACAGAATGCGCTCTAAGTCACATAACCACCCAAAAATTCGATATCACTCTTTTAGAGATGGCTAAATCAGTACGTACCTGTAAACCGTTACTTCTGATTACCGTTACTCGGCGATACTGAGTACAAATACTGGATACTTGAAATCAGTATTTCCGTACTGGTAACGTTTTAAATACTGGAGACTTGAATTCAGTTTCGAACACAGTTTTGTAAATGCTTTGATGCAATTAATTGTATTTAAAAGTACAACTCGTTATTATAGTATTTGTAATGTAAAAAATGCGTAAACATAATATATTTGGTATTAAAAAGTGTATACATTTTGAGATGTAATTAATGAATTGTGCGATAAATTGAATTTTCTGCTTCTTTGAATAGAGTCAAATGGGCTGTTACACTTTAGTTTGTGAACATAAAATTCTATTTTAAAAGTAATTTAAATTTCTTTAGCTCATTTTTGGTACATTAACACAGTTTTGTATTACTCATAATTTGAATTAAAAGCATAATATATCTAATCATAGTTTACATAATTAAACACTTTTAACTCAAAGTATTATATAAACTGTTTAGTTTTTTCTTTGAACAAAATATTTATTACTTAATAACTAATTCAAGAATACCACATTAGTTGATAAGTGATTTAGATTGTGTAGTTACAGTATTTTGCAAGTTGGAGCGTTATGATCGCGGTATTAATTTTGTATTTGTCAGCCTCAAATCAGTATTTCACTATATGGTATCAGTGAAGATATGAGTACTTCTGGACTGGTAAAGTAATCAGTACGAGATAATATCTGTATCTTGTAACCATATAGAGGTACTAGATACAAAGTATCTGTCATCACTACTTTTGGTTCTCAGTAACCGTTACAGATACTGGAGAAAAGTAACCGTTACGAAGTACTGCTTACTGAAATACTGTCTCACCTCTACTCTTCTTGTCCATTGAAATGTGGTCAGTTTAGCATAGATTTACGAGTCGATACTTAGTGATATAAATATCTCTAATTCTATTTAAGAGGTAAATTTCACAATAGAAGAGGCAATAAAGGAAATAAATAATGTGAAGACTCAATTTAATACTGTTTGAATTTGTTCACGGAAAAATACATTACGAATCTAAACTAGTTTCAATGTGATGAAAGTTTTTTTTAATATTATTTTCAATCCAAGGCAAACACATTCTTCAAAAGATAGTAAATCTGAAATTGTAATTGATTTACCAATTGTGTGAGTGATGGCTTGGACGCCAAGTTCATAATCGTCACCTCTTTTTCCTAACATGGTTGAAGACGTTTTATGGTTAAGTATTCCTGTGACTTGTAACCAGAGATCTAATAGACCATATCAGTAACGAAACGTTTACTAACAGTAAAACATCTTAAACAATTGAATTTATCCTGCTGTTTAACCACATGTGAACTGGAATTTCTGAAGACACATTGTTGGTGAGCATCATGACTCTTGAATACTTTAGCCCAATCATCCAGTAATAGACTTGAAGAAGTGTTGAAGACTCCTTGGAAACAATTGAAAAAAACTTATAAGTATTAATAAATGTAAAAGAATACATAACATTTCCAGTTTATTAATTTTTCACGCAAGGCCTTTCGAAACCGAAGGTTTCCTCATCAGGCGACTCCACAAATATAATATTTACATAATTTTTATTACAAATTAAAATACCATATGATGTAAATATGTAAATACAAAGATTTTTGAAATATTTCAGCCAGTATGATAATTAAGATATGGCTACGGTGTAATTTTTTTAATAAATTTAGAAGAAAGAAGATGAATTTTTCAATATCGAAAAGGCCTCACACGAAAAATAAATAAATTGGAAATGTTACGTATTCTTTACATTTATTAATACTTGAAGAAGTGTATTTTCCGTCAGATTCTGTTAAAATAATCCGTGTTCCTAAAGAATATATTTATACTAACTACAGGACCAGTCAATGCTAAAAGGATAACCAGATTTTATCACAAAAATATCACAATACACTTGCTGCAAAAATTGTATAAATAAGCTTATCAATGTGCTTGTAAGAAATTACATGTAATAAGCTGTTCTCTGACAGATTGTTTAATTGGCTTAAAATACATCCTATGTAGTGTGTTGATGAAATTTCTTGAAATGTGAAATTGTTTTTTTAATTTAATAGGCGAATTTCTAATTTCAATATTTGGTTTTAGTTATTTTGCTATCTGTTCTTTGTTACCGAACTTGTTTTTATCTAAAGCCTCTATTCTTGTTAATTTAAATTGTTACTTTGTTTATGACTTTCAAAATTGTATATCTGTTATTGTCTTATTGGTTATTGTTATTTGAGATTTTGATTTTGTTGTTATTTTATATTGTAGTTTAACATTTCAGAATATTACTTGAACTATGAGGATCTGCCAGAGGCCAATACAATGTCATTTTTTTGACTGCTTCCTTTTTTTTGGATTTTATGAACCACTACTGTTTATAGGATTGGTATTTCTATAATTGTTGCTGAGATCTATTGTAATTTTGGTAATTTCTTAATGGTCAATAAATATCTTATCTTATCTTATCAGTCAACATCCTTCACCCAACTTGTGGAGAGAGGTAATATGGGTTGATTCTAAAATAATATCGAACTATATGCACAGTTCATACATTCTGCATGTCTGCACCATTTTTTTTCTTTTTTCCCCCCCCCCCTCAAACATCTTTGCTATATATAACCAAAAATCAGTCTGAAACAGAGCTGAGGACCTGTTTGAAAATTTAGACAGTAAAAGTCTTTCCAGATGAAAGGTAACTCTTCTAAACTCCCCTACTCTACACAACAGGAGAGATTACAGCTGATATATGGTAAGAATCCTGCTGTCAGAGATAGCAAAACTGCAGCTCATAGTCATTGGTCCTGTCAGTGTTTTTTTTTTACTACTATCCTGCATATGGCAATAGCATTTCAAGAGATGATACTGAGTGAATATGAAAACTCAAGAACAGTGCTGTATGGTTCATTTTAAACCTTGAGGTTTCGCTTATGTGTCGGGTTTGCTGAGAGGTCTTAAATATGCTATCTATGGAAACCATAACACAGGATACTTACTAGCTGTTTGATCCACAAGGTTCTTTCCTTCAAGGCGCCTCAGAACCTGTGTGTGAAAGGAGGTTTCACAATGAAGCATGATCGGCCATGCTTCACCTTTCCCAGAATGACAAGGGAGATCGGAAGAAGTTTCTAGTTCTTTGGCCTGGCGGTGTACAATATCCTCCCTGTGTGTCTCAACGAGGACATCTTCTAAAGTTTAAGAAAATATTAAAAAACCTTAATATATGTAGTTTTTTAAAACTATAAATTACGATTTTATGTGTGTGTTGATGTATTTATTGTTTATTTATATATTATCTCGTATTGTTTATTTAATTAATAGTTTAGATTAAGGATTGTGCGTTATAGTTTATTTGAATATGTAGGTTTTGTTATTACTTAAACGTAACATGAGTTGCTCTGAAAATCAGTGGTAATTTATTTATCTACATGTCTTGAAATGCAAAAATATTTTCAAAACCAACCATATAAGTGAGATTCTTTAATAGCAAATTAAAAAAGGTTCCACCAATATCAGATTGAAAAGTTTAATAAAGTGTCCATTTAAGTTCAATTAAAGGTGTTTCAAGTTCATACATGTTTATAATCTCGTTTTCTCACACCAGCTTGTCATAAGTGATGATGGAAGTTAAATTTTTTTCAAACCTGTTTTACTGCACAATTGTCTTATAAGACAACCATGGCACCAGTTACAATAGGATCTGAGGGTGAATTATTTTGAAATTTTGGGAGGTAAGAGCCAAGAGTGGAGGACGATTCATTCCTTATTTTCGAAGGAGGCAATCTTAGTTTTTTGTTTTCCATTATCATAACAAGTAATTTTGCATTTCAATACAACATTCGATACAATGTTTTTAAAAACAATTTATTATCTCACAGTTTAGTTCATAAATTTAAAATAATTTTATTTGTTATGGTAACAATATGAGAAGTTGCCATCATAAAAACGTATATTTTAAAAATCTCAGTTGGGGCCATGTCCTGTGACCATCTGTGGATATGCCACTGGTTACAACTGAAATTACTTTGAAGCTTTATACTAAGCATTCTTGCATCATTCTATGCTTTCGATTTTACCCGTGTAGGGATCAAATTCCATTTGTTCTCTCAACCTAGAGTATACCTTCAGTAGTCACGGACAAATTATTACGCTTATTTTTGTATCTATTAATGGAAACTATTTCAATCACATTATTAAATTTACTGAGTAGCGGAAATGGTTTTTTTTGTGTTGGATTACAAGCATTAAGCTGCAAAATTGAGAAGAGGACAGATGTAAATCTCAACCTGTGTAAAATAAAACCTTACAAAGTTAACTAATAATAAGTTTTTTTAATTGATTAAAATAGCTCTTTTTTAGCATCTATCAAGCATGTGATTTAGGTAGTATTGTCTATATGTCCCAAAGTGAGTATCATGAATCGAGAAAGGGCCTGTATTGTAAATATTAGCGCCTTTCTTATAATTTTTTCCTCTGTACATTATTTTCTTTGAATAAAATTTTTTGTATCTTCTTTGGGGTGGCGTTGTATTGCCATGTCCCTTAAGCCTCAAGGGCCTTTTGCGCACCCCTGAAGAAAAACCATGAGGCCGACCAGTCTACGGTTTCAGCAGTTCTAGAAACCGCCAAAAACAACTGATCACGTTCCCCTCTGGGGAAATTTGTCACCCTTGTCCAAACTACCAAAGATGGCATAACCGCTCCCTTGCTTTTGTAGGACAATTTAAAGAGCAGGTGTTCAGCAGTTTCCTCCTGCTCGTCACGCATTCTACAGAGAGGATCCTCCCGAAGGATACTGACTCTGTGAAGATGCTTCCTCAGGTGGACTATGTCTCCATAATCAGACCCATAACCCGATAAGACACCAATCTACTTAATGGAGAGAAGGTCAGACAACACCCTAGGGGAAGGCAACGGTATTAACCATTCTGCTCATCTCAGACCCGGATGTAGCTTCCACGTTCCTTCATGTTCAGTGTGAACCCATTCTGAGACAGCCCCAAAGGATTCACGCCTAGAAATGCCACAGAGCGGTTAAGGCCCCATCATATTTGACACTGAGCCCATGTTTCGTGTCTTCAACATGTATCAAAATGTGTACCATCAAAGTATTATTCTCAAGACTCAGATTAAAGCGCCCAAACCTATCCATTAGGGTTACAAGCCATTTTCAGTATTAATATTTCTCCAAATTTTGTTAATTCAAATAAAAAGTAATATTATTATTAATTGAACTTTAATAGCCAGTGACATTTAAAAGAAAAAAACATCCCAGGATTAGTAGTTCTAAACTTGGCCACCATGGAAGAGCACCAAAAATGAACAAATAAAATTTTCTGTTTTTTCCTTTATTTTTTGACTGAATTTTAGATGTAAAAAACTGGTTTGTTTGTATACTTGAAAATCATAGAATTCTAAGTGATATTTTAATGGACTACTAGAAATTTTTGAATTTTAAAATTTTAAATAGGAAGTCTATACAGTAATTTAGTTGTTATAAATAAAATTATTATTTTATTTTATTTTCTATACATTAAATTCAATGACATCTAGTTTGCAAATTAGTTTTTAAAAATGTAAATAGGTAAAAAAAATAAATAAAAAAAAAATAAATAAAAAAAAACAGAATATATGTTCACGAAGATGCTACCCTCCATTGAATAAATTTCATAACATTTTCCGGTGTGTTTAATAAGAATGTATTATAACAGAGCTCTAAAATGTGCAGATTACTTTGACTACGAACATTACTCGCGACAATGTATCTTAAAATGTTGGTTTTCTTTTTATTAGTTTGGTTTTTAGTATAAAATTAACGGTTCATTTCAGTTACATTAAGAAATATATAATCATTAATAAAATGCAGCAGGGTGTTCAAGGAAGGATATACATTAAGTAATAACGTTTATAATAAATTGTGCATTTAATTATAGTTCAGAACTCAAAATAAATACATAAAATACTGATTTAGGTGTGATACATTCACATTGGTTACTCCATTTCACCTCAGATTGGTTCAGAGGTGGGGGCGGACACAGCGAATTGTGAAGATAACATTTTATACCTAGTGTTTACAGACATTGTACATACGATTCTTGATTGTTTTAAATAAAATGTAATTATTTCTGTCCCTCATTAAGTCTTCTCATTTGTATATTTTATTAAAGGAACATTTTTACTATAATTTTTTCAATCATGTCACTATTGATAAAAATTTCACAATTAGATCAAAATTGGAGGGAAAAATACTTGAGAAAAGATTAAATTTTGGTTTGTGGTTTTTGAGATACAACCAAATTAAACAACAAATGAGGACAGTTTTCTGACCTTCCTGCAAAACAAGCTAATCTGCTCTGTAACCCCGAAATATCAGTTCGTATGGTAAAATATATATATTTTATAACTGGAAAAAAACGGAAAAGATTATTTGCAGCATTATTCCTTTTTTTAGAACCTGTTTTGCTCCTACAACCTTAACAGGCAGGTATTGCGTTGATATAGCAATTATTTGATTGTGGGAGCAATTATTTGAAATCCCCCCAAACACATGGTTAAGCATGTTGGAACTTAACAGCACATACTTAACTGTGTGGACTCCATGCTTAACAGATCTCTCGGGTCAGACGCTCGGCTCGTGAGCAAAACCAACTCGAGTATCAGGCCTGGCACAGGCTGTTACCTGAATTGACCAATTAGCAATTAGCGTTCCTTGATGTGATTATGATTAAATATGTATTTAAATGACAACAATCAATTCTAAGATAAGTTTATTTATACTTTACTGGGATCAACGTGCATTATTGAAAATTAAAGGAAAAGTTACTGTTACAAAAACATGAATCGAGATAACTACAACTTTTCTTTACAGTGAAAACGCTGTGTCGTGCTAGGACAGTGAGCTCTCATTTTTGGGGCATTGTCACTTACTCTATCTAGCGTGCAGTTGGCAGGCTGAGGGGAGTTGTACAGATATTGCAGTCTCTTGCCACAGTCAGTTAAGCTTCAGCTCATGCAATCTTCTAGTCCTATCAGTAATTTTATTACTGCTATCCCCGCTTACGGGAATAGTATTTCCAAAGAGGACTCTCAGAGAATCCAAAACTACAAAATACAGCCATTCACTATATGTTCTCTCTGGGACGCTTTGATCTCGTCTCCTTTCGGGACGAGATCCTGAATGCTTCCCCATGGAAGAGCACATGCAAGCTGAATGAACTGGATGCATGACGCACAAGGCACTGACACTTGGGGGAACCGCGATATCTTTGCGAGAGACTGGTGCGCCGTGACGAGGTCTCCCAGCGTAGCACTCGTCATGATAGACAGCTTCATTTCCGCAGAGTGCGGCTAGAAGCTGGTAGGAAGAGCTTTTCTCACTTTGAGTCAAAGTTGTATAACGAGCTTCCCGAGTGCCTCAAAAATTGTTTGTTAAAAACGTTAGGTTTAAGATTAATTTTAAGAAAAGCCTTCTTGATAGCTCTAGGCAATCTAATTAAGTATCCATTGACAAAATGTATTTATTTATTGCAGTTTATAACTTATATTCTATGATATCTATTAATGTATGTATTTTAATGTAATTTATGTACTTGACGGGAGTCATTCTGAAAACCAGTTGTAACTGAGAAACGCTTATAAAATAAAGACAGTTTTATTTATTTATATAGCAATAATAATTGTAGTCAACACAGTAATTATTGATAGAACATCAAACATCAATGATAGTTAATGACTTATTTGCTCAGATTGCACTGAGAGTAGCTCATATTCAAAGATTTAATAAGTCTATGAGTCTCTCAAGCCTTTGTTGGAACATTCCCCCTAAAAAATTACAGATCGGAGAATTTAAAACTTAATTGTTAAATTCGGTGGACCGTTCTAACGAATGCATTGTGTCTAATAGAGTATTTTGAAGGGGACTGAAGTTTGGTAGTGGATCATTAACTGAATAATTATTACTCGGATAAGCTTTCAGGGGTGAATAAAAAACACTTGATTAAAAACGTTGTATATTTTGTAACTTTTTAAAACAAATAGACAATATAAAATAGAAAAACATAACTTACCTTAAAAAATTTCTATACAACTAAAAATCTATACTAAAGAATTGAACTTTCCTTCAACAAAACAAAACGAAAAATTACTGTCATGTTACTTTGGTTATGTTTAACGACAGCGACCACAAATAAATAATGCCAAAAATGGTGTGATACTGTTAATTATTTTCTATTTGATTAGAATCACTGTAAAAACCTAACAGTGGAAATTTACTAATAATAATAATTATTTATTTTTATTATGTGATTGAATCAAAAACTCTAATCAACTTTGTAAAGAACATTTTCCATGAAGGGAAACATAATGAAACATGATTACAAAAATGATATTTAAAAATATATTACAAACCAAAACAGTCTGGTTAGTTTTAACATAATAATTCAATTGATGTATATAACCAAATACATTGGCCACTAAAACATGTTGGTAGCTGCCGTTCAGCATTACAATTACATATATATACAAAAAAGTAATAAAACTAAATATAAAAATGCTGACATTTTGTACTTATACAAATTGAAATTAAATTTCATGGACAGGAAAATGACAAGAAATATATACAGAGAATTAGGAACAAAACAATTTACGGATCATATCCATCCTGATAGGTTCTAATGGGGACTTAGTTGAAAGCTTGATTACCTACTGATATATTTATTATTTTCAAGATCACTTGTGTTAAAGCATTGATTCACATATTGATTATGTTTTTAGAAAGCAAGAAGAAGAAATCACATGTGTAAAGAAGGCTTGAACTAATTACTCTTCCCACGCTTTAGAATGCTTTTCCCCGCGCCAAAATTCTTGAAGCATAAATAATTGCACGTACAATAAATCACAAAAGCTTGACTCATTACAGCACCTCTGTATTGTATTTGTAATCAATGCCCTTAACCATTTGAGTGCCAAGGGCCAATATAATCGGCCTAGCAACGTTTCCGCATAGTGCCAAGTAATCGGCCCGATGGTATTGACGAAAATTGCCAAGGGCCGACTAGATCTGCCTTTCCAATATTGGTCATTCTGTTGCTAAATATTGATGTATGATATCGTAAAACGTAAGCCCAAGAAATGTACGACATAATTCAACGTAGTGATTAGTTTGTATATATAGTATACAATCTTTTTATGTAGCTGATATCTGGAAGGCTGTGGCGCGAACCGCCTGTTGTCACGCTGCAGTCGTTTTGTTTACGTTCAGGCAGCTTGTTTCTGTTAGCTGTCTAGTTTGGCTGTGTTGACATTTTTGGTTAGTGTTTTTAAAAGTTTCCTACTTTTTATTACTTCAGTTCAATTTCATTATTGAAACAAGGTATAGTTTGCCGAAATGAGTAAAAGGAACAGATCGCCCATAAGCGAAAATACATTACTTCAATGTATACAATCAGAAGTTCTCGGGAGTAGTGCGGCGATTAAAAACACTCACTCAGTTATTTCATCTGAAGGAGTTTAGTATAATAGGCCTAATGGAAATAAGCCCAAAGTAATTAATTTAAGTCTGTTCATAATAAATAAATAACAGTTGTATAATCTACCTTGATTTAATTTCTTAAAACTAGTAAAATATATTTTACATGAACAAGAGTAAACGTGCATGTTGGTGCAGGTTTTCAGCATTTTGCAGCAATATATATATGTGTGTTTTTTTTTGTTTTTGTACTTTTGTTATTACACATATAATTTTTTTTAATGTATGGTCAAAATATATGTATATATATAAATATATATATATATATTTGTAGCCTGTATCTTGCTCCTAAATAATAAAGCAAAAAGTGTCCCATTATGTTAATTATTAAGGAAGGTTGTTAATTTTTTAGTTAAAATACTGCAGTAACAAAAAAAATAGTGCTTGGCTCTGAGGGGAATGACCTGTCACAAATTATTGGCACTGGCTGCATGACCTCCACCACTTTGTGTGGCACTCAAAGGGTTAAAGAGCAGAATACAAAAATCTAATTCCTTACTGTTGGAAGAAATTTTTGAAAAGTAAAGTGAATAAAAGCAATGTGTATAATTTTTTTGGTCTTATTATAAATAATATTAACATATATACAATTGTTTTATCTGCTGTTAGAAACAAATTTACTACATTGCTTTACTTAAAGTAAAATTATTTCCAGAACTGTTCTGGAGGTGTGGGCGGATTTTGGTGCTAATAACTAAACCTAAATAGATACTGGGTTGTGAACTCCTTCACAACGAAAAAACTTATCAATAAAATTGTACAGTCGTAGAAATACTGACAGCTAAACAATGACAAATGGTAAATCAACAAAAGTGGCACAATTACAGTGCCTTGAGGTTCACCCAAGTTCATGGGTGCGGACCATGGTGTGTAAACAAAATGGGGCAGCAGCCAACTGGTCAACGGTGATGTTGAATATGATGGCATGCCTGGCGCGCGATTAACTTGGTGGGAGTTGAAGCTCAACGGCTGGACACGGCCAATCCACTGGTGCAACATTCCGTCTGGGTGGGTTACCTCCAGTGCAGCTGTGGAGAACCAGTGGTGATTGTCATTCAGGTACTGTTGACAGACAACATTTATCAGAGTATCTGTACAAAAGATGTTGGCAACCAGAGTATTTCTACAAGATGTTGGCAAACAATTTAAATACAATACTTCCCATAGCGCAAAGGACATAGGAGAGTACGGAACATAGAATCCATAAACTATGGAAATACTGTTTAGTATTAAATGTACAAAGTTTATGTATACATTTCAAGAAAGAAAGCCTAGGTTACAATCAACAAAGCTAGCTGAATTGGCCCTAGCAAAGCAGGCAGTGATGTCCTTTCAGTAAATGATCCTAATCCTGACATTTAAAACGTGAATGTGTGGGATATTGTGTATGATTGTTTTAAAAAATGTGCATAAAATTAATTAAAAACACTGAAATAATATTTACATTAAATATACCCTATTTATTTTTCATAATTTACTGTAAAGTTTCTTTATGTGAACCAAAGGGAATTTGAGCACTAATCCGTTGGTAACTATTGGAATCTTAGAAGCTATTCAACCAAAAGAGTACAGAAATGTAAGTTTATATCACTGTGTTTATACAAACAGTTTTGCTCTTCAGTTTCAGGGCTTCAAAACCTTTTCAATTAAAAACCGTTTGTAATCTGTATTTGTTGTGATTGTTTTATTTCAGCCATTCTCCTCTAATTTTATGATTGAAATTTCAAAGAATTTAAATTAATCTAACTCTTGAAAGTCTTTCATAAAAAACTCATGCCTGAAATTTTCATCAAGAGTTTAGTTCTGAGATGGCGGCAAGGCCCACTTGCTTAAACAATATAAAATGTAACAGAATATAAGGATATCTTACACCACAGCAATGGCTTATTAAAATCTCCTATTGTTCAAGAAATATCTTTGCAAGCTTGGCTTTATTATTTTAATTAATAATGTAAAAAAAAAAAGGTCCCAAATAGTAATTTCAATACTAATCTTCTATACTCGTGCGAAGTATAAAACTATATTTCATACCTAAATGCACTACGCAACAGTTTTATTTGCCACAACCCAGACTTTGAAATGAAATGTCTTGTACTATGGCAATGTTGCATGTTTTTGATAAGTGTCGGAAATTCACATTAAAAATCTTGTCTGTTTCCAGTAGCAATCAATTTTAATGCCCTTTGTTATATATTTAATTATGTGGTAGTTTTTACTAAATATTTCAGTAATACCACATGATTACCATAAATATACGAGGCTAAATCATATATAAATGGTAATTTTGCTATTGTTCTTAGAATGCAGGTAGACCTAGAACTAGATAATGCTGTATGGAGTAGATGTTTGGATTACAAGGAGTGGAGGAACCGTTCTGGTTAGTGTTCTGTACAGCAATGACCGAGCAAAAAGTCTGTTGCGCAACGGATTACCATAAAGTTTTTAACCAATGAAGGCATTAAACCACCTGAAATTTTAACTCGTTTTGCAGTCACAGTTTGGGTACAGTACACTGTCTCAAGGTTAATCCTCACAGATGACAATATCATGCCACTCAAATTCTGTGTGTCCTTGCGGCGTTTATTAGACTATAGGCGAATTTTATTTGCCCAATTCTTCTGCATTATCAACGTGTAGATCATGCAGGAGTGTATATTGAAAAATGTTTAAAAAAATAATAATTATATAAGATCCTCAAATGAAGATACAAAAAATACACTACCGTTTATATTTGATTTTACCCTCGTATTTTCCATTAAGTGTTACTGAAAAGAATTTCAATGTTTTTTATAAAGAGAAATTCTTCACATTCAAGAGCTTTGTCACAAATTGTGCTCCTCAGAAATAAGTTCATGCACTTTCAATAGGTCTTGTTTCATTTGTGCTTTGTTTAACGAACATAAGTATTATTTTATTTTGAACACATAATAAAAGGAAAGAAAAAGTTACATATCACCAAATTCCTTCTCTCACCTGTATATAAACGTACACCTGCATGCTTTGGAAATTTTCCCAGAACAGATATATGACAAACAGTCTGTCTTTAAACTAGCTGAAGGAAGCACCAGCCTTTTCGGTTTCCCGTATTTGAAGGTCCAGCTCCGAAGGATGAGTTGTACAACTCGCTCCCAAAACTGACTGTGAAAGTACTTTCAGCATTCAAGACTACTTCATTGTGAGCCTGGCAAATAACAAATATATTAGGTACATAAACTTAAAATTACATTACCCAAAGATATGTTAATAGAATCTTTCTTCTGCGTTGTTATCATTTTCTAGAATTAAAAAATGCCAATACACACAAAAGTTTAACAAAATTTTAACAATTTTCAAAGCCAACGGTAGGATATGTATGCTGGTTTTGGTAACAACACAATTATACTTTTCATAACAAGCGAGCAGAGTAAGCCGAAAATTGACAAGCAAACATCATTTGTTTCACACAATGTACATACTGACTTACTAATTTAGAATAAATAGTGATAAAAACAAATAATCCGAATTTGGCTCAACGAGCAGGTGAAGTGATCGCCTAGTGGTAAATAACTTATCTATATTCAGTACGTTCTTAACGAGGTATTGAAACAAATAATTCTCTTTAATTTAGCTGTTTATATTTAAATTTATTGATTAATAAAGTACGGATAATGTCTAGTTTGTATAAACCTATTAAGTTTTAAATAAACTTAATATGTATATATTCTACTGTCTCATAAGTGTAAAAGAAACAACTACTAAATTTTATACTAGACAGGACATTCATGATTATCCAACTAGAACAAAGCATCTGTTACAACTCTTACCAGTTAAATTAACCAAAAACAAAATTGCAGTAATCTTTTTATGAAAATTAAACTGTTTACCAAGTTACCATTACACGCTAGATATGTATCTTTTGTTTAAAAATTTTAAAACAGTTTTAAAAACTGCTGGTTAAAAGTTTAATATATTTTACTATGTGGATGAATGCTTATATGTAATAACACAACATTAATTTTTTATTTTGTATCTCAATGTATCTATTTATTCAGTTTTGAGGGTGTTAAGTTTTAAAATTGTATCCATGTTAAAAAATGTTAATAGTTATTTAGTTATTATTGTTCATTTATATAGATCTGTTGGTTGTTTGGTTATTGTTATTAATTATAGCAGATCTATATATTTACTGGTAGGCAGGATTCAGTAGGTAAAATCTGAAACAGTCTGTTTTAGTTTTAGTTTAGAATAGTTTAGTAACTTGACGAAGTCTTACTGCACTGTTGAATGTGTTTAAACACATTCGCTGAGGTAACATATGTTAAAAAGAACCCAAAAAAATTGAAAAATAAAAATTCATAAAAACTTACTGTATGTATTCTAAAGATCAGAATATGGTCACATTTTGAAGTCAAAGTGGTCTTTCTGTTCATATTGTTCATGTTTTAGTTTGTTAACCGCTATTACTTATGTTTCCAAAACCTTTAAAAAATAATGTTTACAATTTACAAGTTACCTGTAAACCCAAAAATTCCCAAAAACTAAAAACCAACGTAACCCTATATGAATACAGACTTGAACAACTAAGGGGAAACGGTCCTAATTGACTTCAACCGATAGCTAAGCAACAACGAGACTTGTAGCTTGCATTGTTAACCGCTGGCGTGTAACTTGCTATTTGGCAAACATCACTTTTACACGCCGGCGTGTAACCCGCAGAGAATGTGGTAAAGACCAATAAAGATCTTGAATATTGGTCATGAACTAAAATGTTCTATACAAAACCAGTAGTTTTTAAACAAATACAAGACACTTCTTTGTTTTAAAGGTTATTTTTGACGATGGAAGGATTGTGAAGGAAACAGGATTTTTTCGGACATTTGCCATCGTTCAGTGTAAACAAGAAAACAGTAACACTACGTTTCGAGATCTGCAATCCTTTGTCTTCTGCAAAAAAAAAAGATCTGCAAAAAAATTTTGTCTTCTGCTTCTAAATCTTTACTTAAAGAAAGAATTGCATATCATCATCGTGAAAGATACCTCCTCCAAAATAGTATTGAGTGTAAAAAAACTGAATTAAAAACACTGATCGGTACAGAATTCAACAACATTCTCGAAAGCATCCAAAATAGATGTATAAAAGTTTCTGAAACAGATAAGAAAAAGAAAATCTCCAAACTGGAAAAAATTAGGCCCTAAAAAATGTGATTTTGCCTAAGGATGGCAACGTGAATACGGATGCAAATAATAAAAATGTAATCTAACCTCTTCTTCAAAAATCCTGAATGAAGCGGAAAATATCAGTCTTATCCAAGGGTTTAAACTTTTCTGTGGCACAAAAATCGGTTAAAAGGCACTGGATTTCGTAACTGGAATCGAGTCGGCTGTTTCACAGTTACCTGAGGAACAGGGTGACCGGTTTCGTTGTGAGGCCAGTCTTTTTTACTCAGAAAAATTCCTCCCACAAAACCCAATTTGACAATAGAGGAGAAAAAGGCCAGGTCGATCCTTGGGAAAGACGACCACGGTCAAAATCTTACCTGCCGACAAAGGCAACGCTACTGTGGTACTTGACTTCAGTAGCGTATAAAGAAAAAAAGATTGCGGAAACTTTAAATACTGGCAAATATACAGTTTTAAATAAAGACCCGACTGATTCATTTGAACGCAAAGTAGCAAACACCTTAAGAAAACATAAAGAATTTTTTTCAGATAAATTTAGATCTAAATTAACTCCTCACCACTCAAAAATCCCCCATATGTATGGCCTTCCCAAAATCCACAAACCTACCATCCCTCTTCGGCCCATCATTAGTTCTCGTGATTCACCTTGCAGGGAATTGTCTAAAGTCCTCCTTGGACATCTTAACGCCATTGGTAGGAAAAACTGACTCTTTCATCAAAAATTCCAGGGATTTCGTAGAGAAGTCAAAATCCCTAAAGTTGACTGAAACTGACAAACTGGTAAGTTTTGATGTCGAAAGTCTATTTACAAATGTACCAGTTCCAGAAACTCTCGGAATTATTAAATCACGTCTCAAAGAAGACCAAACATTAAAGGATAGAACTAAACTTCCCGTGCCAGTAATTATGGAACTGTTAGAACTATGCACTCAATGCAATTATTTTGAGTTAGAGGGTAAAATTTACCGTCAAGATGAGGGGATGGCAATGGGTTCTCCACTGTCTCCTATTTTCGCCAATATCTTTATGGAGGAAATTCGAGCAAAAAGCTTTAGCTTCAGCTCAGTTCAAACCGAAGATTTGGTGGAGGTATGTGGATGATACCTTTGTTATTTTTTCTCATGGAGACATTGAATTAAATAATTTTTTGAATCACATTAATAGTATTTCTCCTTCCATCCGCCTCACAATGGAAGTGGAAGTCCAAAACAAGCTTCCCTTTTTTTGGGGATGTGTGTGTATTAAGAGATAGGGATGTCCTTAAGACAACTGTTTTTCGAAAGATAACACACACAGGAAAATATTTAAATTATCAATCCAACCATCAAAAATCTGTCAAAGAAGGAGTAGCCTACTCGTTGTTTGATAGAGCAAAGAGCTTGTGCTCAGATAAAGATGGACTAAAAGAAGAATTTAAGAAAATTGAATCGGATCTCAGAAGCAATGGATTACCCTCAATTAGTAATTAATAAGTGCAAACGAACCAGAAAGAATCATTCCTGAGTCAGAAAAACAGATTTGTGATAAATTTGCGTTTATGTCAATCCCTTATGTGCCGGGATTTATCGGAGAAAAATTAGAAGAGTAGGTAGAAAGTACAACATTAGAACCGCGTTTAAAAACACACAACACCCTTAGACAAAAGTCTCGTAAAAACAAAACCAAAAAATGGCACACAGGATTCCAAAAAACTGTGTTTACAGTATAAAATGTAGCTGCGATAGGGAATAACATAGGCGAGACAAAAAGACCACTAAACGTAAGGATAAAAAAGGGAACACAAAGAAAACACGAGAAAGGGTTTCACAGAAAAGTCAAAAATTGCACACCATTGTTGGTCCGAAGACCATCATATGAATTGGGATGAAGCCCACATAATACATCGGGAACCACATTTCTTCAAAAGGAAATTAATTGAGGCAACATACATTAAATTGACAGACCAACCAATCAGTCAACCATCAGTCGAGATTAGGCCCGCTTTGGTTGCCAATTCTAAAAAATGAACTAAAGAGAAAACCAAAAGTATCAAACGGATCGGATATTTTGTAATAAAACCAATGCGGACAAGTCACAATATGGTTTTAAGAAGTTCATCTCGCATGAACCAAATAATAACGTAAGGGCCCATTCCTGTTCCCCTTCCCTTGTATTTCCGCCATCTTGTTTTAGCCAGCCGTCACGATTTGCCATTGGCTAGTCCCTCTGGTCAGTCGTAGGTGGTCAGTATGACGAGTGAAGACCGGCATTGTGACCTGTAATTCCGTACGTTTACTTTGTTAATGATTAGTGTTTTTGTATAGTTTTTGTAATTAAGTGCAGTGTCTTTATGTGTTAGTGAAGTGACAACAAACATGTAGGTTTGTGATATCCTGACTTAGGCGTTGCCACAACGCTATTCTAGTAAGATTTAGTTTATTTTAAACTTAGTTTGTACATTATTGTACTTAGAGTTAAGTTCTTTCTTACCTGAACGACAGGAGTATCGGAACACCTGCAACGATCTCGAAACGTAGTGTTTACTTGTTTTTCTTGTTTCAACTGAACGATGTGCAAATGTCCGAATAAAGATTCACTGTTTTCCCTTCCACAATCCTTTCCAATCGTCAACAATATAACCTTCTACAACAAAGAATTGATTCTCGGTACGGACCCGGAACCCAGTACAACCAAATCAAAGACCTTGAGAAGCTTGCATACGTTATATATTAACTAAAAACACAATCTAATGCATTTAACCTTTCCTTGCATAAATGTTAGGTTGAAGACCTCTATGCACTATAGGGTTAACCATCTCAAAACCTCCTTTTCCATAGTAGGTAAAAGGCCAAAGTTTAAAAAATGTTTGTCTGTCTGCTTCTAAATCTTTACTTTAAAGAAAGAATTTGCATATCATCCATCGTGAAAGATACCTCCTCCAAAATAGTATTGAGTGTAAAAAAAAAAAAAACTGAAATTTAAAAACACTGATCCCGGTAACCAGAATTCAACAACCATTCTTCGATAAGACATCCAAAAATAGATGTATAAAAGTTTGTCTGAAACAGTATAAGAAAATAGAAAATCTCCAAACATGGAAAAAATTAGGCCTAAAAAAATGTGATTTGGCCTAAGGATGGGCAACGTGAATACATGACGGATGATGCAAAATAATAAAAATGCTAATCATACCTCTCTTTTTTTTTTTTTTTTTTTTTTTTTCAATAAAAATCCCTGAATGATAAGCGGCAAATATGACAGTCTTACTTAATCCCAAGGGTTTAAACCTTTTTCTGTGGCACAAAAATAGGTAAAGAGCACTGGATTTCGTAACTGGAATCGAGTCGGATCTGATTTCACACCAGTTACCTGGAGGAACAGGGTGTGACACGGTTTCGTTGTGATGGCCAGTCTTTTACCTCAGAAAAAATATCCTCCCCACAAAACCCAATTTTTGTACCAAATAGAGGAGAAAAAGGCCAGGTTCGATCCTTTGGGGAAAGACGACACTGGTACATAAATCCTTATCCTGACCGACAACATGGCAAACGGCTACTGTGGTTAACTTGACTCAGTATGCAGTATAAAGAAAGAGATTTGTGCGGAGGAAACTTTAAATAGCTGGCTAAATAAACAGTATTTAAATAAAGACCCGACTGATTCAATTTGAACGCCAAAGTAGCAAACACCTTTAAGAAAACATAAAGAATTTTTTTCAGATAAATTTTAGATCTAAATTAACTCCTCACCACTCAAAAAATCCCCCATATGTTATGGCCTTCCCAAAATCCACAAACCTACCATCCCTCTTCGGCCCATCATTAGTTCTCGTGATTCACCTTGCAGGGAATTGTCTAAAGTCCTCTTGGACATCTTAACGCCATTGGTAGGAAAAACTGACTCTTTCATCAAAATTCCAGGGATTTCGTAGAGAAGTTCAAAATCCCTAAAGTTGACTGAAACTGACAAACTGGTAAGTTTTGATGTCGAAAGTCTATTTACAAATGTACCAGTTTCAGAAAAACTCTCGGAATTATTAAATCACGTCTCAAAGAAGACCAAACATTAAAGGATAGAACTAAACTTCCCGTGCCAGTAATTATGGAACTGTTAGAACTATGCACTCAATGCAATTATTTTGAGTTAGAGGGTAAAATTTACCGTCAAGATGAGGGGATGGCAAATGGGATTCTCCACTGTCTTCCTAATTTTCTTCGCCAATATCTTTATGGAGGGAATATCCGAATGCGAAAAGCCTTGAGCTTCCAGCTCAAGTTTTCAAACCGAAGATATTGGTGGTGGATGGTGGTATGTGGATGATACCTTTGTTATTTTTATTCTCATGGAGACATTGGAATTAAAATAAATTATTTGGAATCACATTAATAGTATTTCTCCTTCCATCCGCCTTCACAATGGAAGTGGAAGTCCCAAAACAAGCTTCCCCTTATTTGAGATGTGTGTGTATTTACAGACGATAGGGGATGTCCTTAAGACAAACAAAACTTTGGTTTTTTCCGACCAAGATTAACACCACACAGGAAAAAATATTTTAAATTTATCAATCCCAAAACCATCAAAAAATCTGTCAAAGAAGGAGTAGCCTACTCGGTCTGTTTGATACTAGAGCAACAAAGAGCTTGTGCTCAGATAAAGATGGACTAACAAGAAGGAATTTAAGAAAAATTTGAATCGGATCTCAGAAGCCAATGGATACCCTACAATTAGTAAAAAAAAAATTTTTTAATAAGTTGCAAAACGAACCAGAAGAATCATTCCTGAGGTCAAGAAAAACAGATTTGTGAATAAATTTGCGTTTAATGTCAATCCCTTTATGTGGCCGGGATTATCGGAGGAAAATTTAGAAGAGTAGGTAGAAAGTACATACATTAGAACCAGCGTTTAAAACACACAACACCCTTAGACAAAGTCTCGTAAAAACAAAACCAAAAAAAATGGCCACACAGGGATTCCAAAAAACTGTGTTTACCAGCTATAAAGATGTAAGCTGCGAATAGGGAAATTGACATAGGCGGAAGACAAAAAGACCCAGCTAAACGTAAAGGATAAAAAGAACACAAAGAAAACACTTGAGAAAGGGTTTCACAGAAAAGTCAAAAATTGCACAACCATTTTGTTGGTCCGAAGGACGCACATTCAATATGAATTGGGGATGAAGCCCACATAATACATCGGGAACCCATCATTTCTTCAAAAGGAAATTAATTGACGGCAACATACAATTAAATTTGGACAGGACCAACCAATCAGTCCAACCATCAGTCGAGATTAGGCCGCCTTTGGTTGCCAATATCCTAAAAAAAATGAAACTAAAGAGTAAAACCAAAAGTATTCAAAACGGATCGGAAATCGGATATTTGTAATAAACCAATTGCGGAGGACAGTCAAAATATGGTTTTAAAGATAGTTCATCTCGCATGAACCAATAATAACGAAAGGTGCCCAGTTCCTTGTTCCCCTTCCCTTGTATTTCCGCCATCTTGTTTTAGCCAGCCGTTCTACGATTGCCATTGGCGTAGTCCCTCTGGTCAGTCGTAGGTGGTCAGTAGACGAGTAGGTGGGAAGACGCATTGTGACCTGATATTCCTGTAGTTTACTTATTAATGATTTAGTGTTTTGTATAGGTTTTGTATAAAGTGCATGTCCTTTAGTTGTTTTAGTGGAAAGTTGACAACAAACATGTAGGTTGTGATTTTCCTGACTTAGGCGATTGCCCACAACGCCTTTAGTAAGATTTGTTTTATTTTAACTTAGTTTGTAATTATTGTATTAGGTGTTAGTATCTTTGACCTGGAAGAAGAGATCGGATTGCAGATCTCGAAAACCGTAGTGTTAGACTGTTTTTCTTGTTTTCACTGAACGGATGGCAAATGTCGCGAAAAAATCCTGTTTCCTTCACACAATCCTTCCCATCGTCAAAAAATAACCCTTTAAACAAAGAATTGATTCTCGGTACGGACCCCTGGAATACCAGTCCACAACAAATCATAAAGACCTTGAGAGCTTGCATCTTAAATTTAACTAACAACCCATTAATCTATTTAACTTTCTTCTTGCATAAATGTATGGTTTGAAGACACTATATGCCTATAGGGTTAACTCTTTAAAAACTCCTTTTCCCATAGTAAGGAAAGCGACCAGTTATAAATTTTGTCCTTCCTGCTTCAAAACTCTTTAAACTTAAAGAAAGAAATTGCATAATCATCATCGTGAAAGATACCTCCTCCAAAATAGTAATTGAGTGTAAAAAAACTGGAATTAAAAACACTGATCGGTACAGAATTTGCCAACAACATTCTCGAAGGAAAAAGCTTTCAATCCAAAATAGATGTATATACAAAAGTTCCTGATAACATGAATAAGAAAAAGAAAATCTCCAACTGGAAAAAAATTAGGCCTAAAAAATGTGATTTGCCCTAAGGAATGGCAACGTGAATACGGATGCAAATAATATAAAATGTAATCAAACCTCTCTTCAAAAATCCTGAATGAAGCGGAAATATCAGTCTCTATCCCAAGGGTTTTTTAAAACTTTTTCTGTGGACACAAAAATCGGTAAAAGGCACTGGATTATCGTAAACTGGAATCGAGTCGGCTGTTTCACAGTTTACCTGAGGAACAGGGGGCGTGGACCGGTTTATCGTTTGTGAGGCCAGTCTTTTACTCAGAAAAATTCCTCCCACAAAACCCAATTTGAGCAATAGAGGAGAAAAAGGCCATGTCTAATCCATGAGTAAGAAGACGAACACGGTCAACTTCAATCTTACCTGCCGACAAAGGCAGAACGCTACAGTGGTACTTGACTCAGTAGGCGTATACAGAAAAGATTGCGGAAACTTTAAATACTGGCAAATATACAGTTATAAATAAAGCCCCTACTGATTCATTTGAACGCAAAGTAGCAAACACCTAAAGAAAACATAAAGACTTTCTTTTCAGATAAATTTAGATCTCAAATTAACTCCTCACCACACTCAAAAATCCCCCATATTTATGGCCTTCCCCAAAGTCCACAAACCTACCATCCCTCTTCGGCCCAATCATTAGTTCACGGTGATTCACCTTGCAGGGAATTGTCTAAAGTCCTCTTGGA
>NW_025784036.1:0-28631 GCF_021130785.1 Homalodisca vitripennis
TTCACTACTTCACGTATACAACCAATAGTATGTAGTCTAGTGCTTTCATAAAATGGTTGTTTACTTACAGATATATTAAAACACGATCAACCGTATATCTATAAAACTAAATATTGCCTCCATAACTACATGCCACTCGTTGTAAGGCCAACAGCAAATTCGTTTAACTATTGTAAATATATTTAGCTCAATCTGTTAATAACACATTTTGGTTGGTATACTATTAGTTTTGGTCTATTCATGATTCTTATTATATCTATATCAAGCTATTAAGCTTGGCTTCTCATTGTTTGACAGTAAAAACGAACCGTACCAAGTAATATAAGTTAAAAAAAAATGTGCATTATGTTGATAGTCTTTTATGCCAAACAATCATATAATAACAGTCATTATAAAAATTTAGATCTCTTCTTTTTAACTTTTAACATGCCTCTATCATCATTAGCAACAATTTTGAAAATTTACTCTGCCACGTCTCTCTGTCTGTTTTGTGATGACATTCTGGACGGTTTGTTCATTGATAATAATTACCGATTGTCCTCTTAGGTCGATATCTTACAGGTTACATTAATAATATATCTCATTGTATTAATATCACAGAATAATAATTAAAAAATTTACAAAAACCGGAAATTCAATCAATCAAGATTTTCAGACGGGGTTAAAATTAATAATTAAAGGTACAATTACCTTTTTAAAATACTAATAATATATAAAAAAACGACGGCATATAATTTTCTGTTTATCAAGAGAATTAAATAGTTCAGAACATGAATTTGTGAACTCATTTCAATTTAAAATTTAATAATGAAAATGATTGTTTACTTTACTCTGGAAAACTGGCTGAAGAAGGTCCTTTTTTAAGATAGGAGACGGAAAGGACAAAGAAAAAAAGAAAGCAATATTACGGACGATTAACATGAGTTTTGTAACTTTTGTACTGATAAGGAGGTTCCGTTTGTTTGGGGCGGTTGCCATGGTTGTAGGAATTAAATATTGCCTGATGAAATATAGTGATTTTTTTGTTATATTTAGACGTTTGAAATTTAAAAATACTTATAGTTATTTAAATCAAAACATACAATGGGCAAATGTTTTGCAATCCAAGCTACTAATGTATCTGCTATATATAGTTTAATTGACTCTGACAGCGTTAACTGTCAAATCTTCATTGCTTCTTCGTTATTGTCTACATGGCCGAAAATGCCAGGCGAAAAAATGCATCTT
The DNA here is from genome assembly GCF_021130785.1 of Homalodisca vitripennis. NCBI lineage: Eukaryota > Metazoa > Arthropoda > Insecta > Hemiptera > Cicadellidae > Homalodisca > Homalodisca vitripennis. The sequence goes on from NW_025784036.1 coordinate 1,228, forward strand.
TGAATGGCTTCTTATCGCGGTACTCTGTCCGAACCATGCACAAGTGAAAAATATCCCCTAGCTCCCAATGCTCACGTTTAACACAGATCATTCTTAGGATCTATTAATCAATTTTTTATTGCCCACAAAAAAAAGGATTATAGTTTCTTATTCTTAGTTACGTCCTTCTTGTTTTGCAATCATCCTAATACAAATATTTGATCGGTTAGTGCAAGGATATCTGCACTGGTTATTGCTTGATCACATTGCTAATACTCCATAGGGAGGGCAAACTGTCAGTTATGAATCTATGTTTGTAAACTGGAAGTTTTGTAGTTTTCACCCATGGTATACGGCTATTAACTTTCGATAAAATGAGAATGATAAATACGTTTCATACAGACCACTGGTCGGCTGAGATCCAATGGTGGAAAAGTTTCAGTTAGTTTACATTTGTATATTTTATCGTTTAAATATTATCTCGTAACTAACCTCCAACTCCAAAGATGGCCAGCCTGACGCCGGGGTGAATCGCCCAAACACTCACTTGTGCCTCGATTTATAGCCTATTAGATGAGTCATTTCTTGTGTAACTGAATGGCTAAAACCAGAAGACATTGGTGATTATATGACCCAATGCAAGTTGAGATTTTATTGTCCAACTCAAACGTCCCACATTTCGTTTAATAAACCTTGTTTTTTTTGTTTTTTACCACTGGATTATTCCCCATAACGATAATGAAATCGTTATTTTTATGTTTGAGAATAGTACAAACATTTTCACACGTTCCACTTATTATCCGATATAGAGTATTTTATAAAAATATTAGATAACTCCCACAACGTTTGGGTATTATTATATCGTATTTATTAATTTGATAGGTTTAGTTGTTAATAAATTTTGTTTTTAGAGCCCCATATTAAAAATTGTTTGAGTGTTTATAATTGTTTATCTGTGAGTTTATTTAACAAATCTACTTTATGTCTAAATTTTCTTCCGTCCTTAAAGCCTACCACTAAAGCATTTATTATAAATATATACCTCAAAAATTATCAAGAAAAGAAGACACGAGCAAAGTAACCGTGGAAGACAATAAAAAAGATGTATGTCAATTACAAAAAATTAATCCGAGAGTAACTAATGTTGTCATGCACTAAGACATAAACGTAAGAACTTTAGATCGTATCAGGATACTTCAGGAATGAGCAAGGATGGAGGAGAAGGGGCTATGGCTAAGGGGGTATCTTCTGCCGAGATTTCAATGGTACAATCTACCATGAGGAAAGGGTTATAGTGGAGGAATATCTTAGCCATGCTACTCCTGGTAGAAGAATGGGCGAAGGCTTCTTTTCCTCTCTATATAACCTCCTACCAGTACAAAGCGGGCATTGAAGTCACTCTTCAATATGGATATTTATTCCCTTTATTGAGGAACTGTTATTAACCTATTTGGGGAACCACTGACATAAAAGATTATTTAACTTTTTAAATGAAGAACACGAGAGTACCGGAGGGGATAAATCTCTAGCCTCTAGAGCTACAGTAATATTATTGCCAGGGATGATAATAGGATCTGCAAGCGGGATGTATTTCATTGCCAAGCAATGGCAACAGAGGAAATTATCTAGGGAATATCCAAGGGAGATTATATGGGTATCGCATTAGGCAGGGTATGGAGGATGGGGGCTATCTCGCTGCCTAAGGTGTTTCATGTGGTAGACTCTACCGCTAATGAGGAAGGGTTATTGTCTTTTATAAGTGGCAAAAGAAAAGGGGGGGGTTGCGAGGGGTTCACTTTTTGGGGGTTTCACTCTTATCTTAATTTGAGCTTACAACACACCTTGTAAGCACTTAAAGGAGCCTCCACCTACTTCGAACACAACTTGTTATTGGTGTTGTTCAAACAAATCAATCCTGTTCCTGCTTAATATCTCGCCCGCCCGGCGGCGCGCTCCGCGCCTGCGCTCCGCTCCCCCGCCGCATCGCTCCTACACATCGCATCATGGGTTCTATCGCGCATTTTTAAGTGACTCCATCTAGGTCTTTGCTAGTATCCATAACTTCATGTTTATGTTGGGAAGTGAGTATTCGCGACGACCGAAACATTATAGGAATTTTCCTGGAAGTTCCGAATTGTTCGCTCTCTAAAATCCACGCTTAATAAGCTCTTTGGGCGCATGCTCGCTGTATAATCATTTTAACTGTTTTGGAGGATAGCCGGGTGCGGGTAGGAACGATATTGTCTAGACCGCGCTGGTAGGTTAACTTGCTCCAACATTTGTGGGATCGCAAAGGGAACGACCCCCTACCCCCCTCTTTTAGCCTGCAAAAAATCTGACAGAGACGGCCCGCGCGATTGGAATGCTGTCAGGTCCTGTGCACGGAAGAAATACTTTATGTGTTTTCCAAGAAATTGGGGGGGGGTTTTAAATCGTAAACAATGGACAGGGTTTTTTTCGTCTTTGTTTACCCTAGTAGACCAAGGGAACTCATGTTAGGAGGAAGGGGTGAAAAACGTTCTAGAAAACAATGTTGGCTTTAGGGGACAATTTTCGCGATTATTTGCTTACGCCAAAGACAAAGTGTTCCTCCCAGAGACAAGTACTAGACTTTCTCTGTCTGTTATATTGTGTGTGAGGGATTCTCGATGACAGTGCTCCTTGCAATGATCCTCAGCTGGTTAAGATTATTGGGCCGTTTTGTTTCCCGCCGTCGTTTCGTCGTTTTTCGTCACGTTTTCGCCGTGTCTTTTGAGACAGAGAAGAGATAAGAGTAATAATACGAACATGTTAGCGCAATCGATTATAATTTAGGTTTACCAAGGTACCCAATCACACCGCCGTCTACATTATTTGTTTAAATGTCCCATTTACATCAGTTTATTAAGATGTCGGCAGTAATTTGGCCTGTCTTATCTTTACAAGTCTCCTTGAAATAATGACTAGTTTACAATGTAATCCCTGCCTCATCCTTGCAGTAGCTTAATTTTACTTTCCAGACCTCTTTATTGTTTCTGGATTGCAATGAGGTGCATATATGTATAAAACATGTGTTGTTAGTAGTAATGGTGGTCGTTAGATCACAGATAATTATGATCGCACTGAGATTTTGAAAATATGTAAGTAGCATGTGAAGAGAAAATGTAATCTAACTTGCGTTTGCTCAACAATAACTCAAAAGTTACTTTCCTTTCCAATGTCAAAAACTTTTGTATCAATCAAAGTTATCAACTATTGGTTGATCTATCTATATCTGGTCTGAAACGTTAAAACACTGCAGTTTAGACCTGTACGAACCTTTTTCTTTCTTATCGTCTTAAAAAGAATTATTCTACGCCAGTGGCATTCTAATTAGTTACATTATACATTTTTAAGGAAAAAAGTTCAAACCATTTGCAAATTATTATTGACCTCCTCAGGAACCCATGCCTTCTTGCTTGAAGAGCCTCAGACATTACGTCACAATGCAGACCTCTAGTAATTACTGTAATTGTAGATTTGTATTATTGATTGTCCTATACGTTGGAAAAGAAAAACTGTCACTTTATATAATACACATGTTTGTTTGATATAATTACTGAGCTAATACATTTGTAAAACTAAGGAGAGCTGTAAATTTGGTTCTAAAAAGAAACTGCATGTTTTGCAAATCCTTAATATATATTAAATCATAAAATGACTCCTGTAATATATCTTTCCAGAGAAAGGTTGAGAACGACGATAAGTAATTGGTTCCTGTTCAGGAAAGTAAGGCGGATTATTCTCGTCTCCGTATTATCTTCATTATTTCTTTCCAGTTTAAAGTCTCATATTTATTCTACGAGTTATATTACTGATTGGATGATGGTCGGAAATGTGTATCAATCGAGGGGCTGGAAAAATTGTAATTTTATCTGTTGCCCGTATGTTTACCTTCACTAAACTCTCGACAACGGTTTAACCTTATGAATTTGAAATTTCTGCAAGAAGCTTAATTTTTGTTACGAACAACATCAAATTTTATAAGAGTGTTACATTGGATTTGAATGAGAGTTAGAGAACATTTTTACAATTGTTGTTATGAGTATCAATGACGGCAACGTAACCTTATTTTCTGCAAGATATCCAGAGAAAATACGTGAGTTGTGGTCTTTATATTATGAATTGAATATCACTTCATTCATACATAGATGAGAAAGAGTAATATTGTGGTGTATGTCCATTCATGGGATTTGCCTGTGTGTCATAGAAGCGTATGAATCAAGGTCTCCTCTACCTGTAGCGAGCACGTAGAAATGAAACTTCTTTCATACATAGATAAGAAAGAGTAATATTGTGGTGTATGTCCATTCATGGGATTTGCCCTGTGTGTCATAGAAGGTATGAATCAAGGTTTCTCCTCTACCTGTAGCGAGCAAGTAGAAATGTAAACTTCTTTCATACATAGATAAGAAAGAGTAAGATTTGTAGGTGTATGTCACACATTCATGGGATTTGCCTTGTGTGTCATAGAAGGTATGGAATCTAATCAAGGTATCCTCTACCTGTAGCGAGTAGGATAAGAGAAATGAAACTTCTTTCATAACATAGATAAGATAGAAAGAGTAATATTGTGGTGTATGTCCTTTCATTGGGATTTGCCATGTGTGTCATTGAAGCTTATGAATCAACGGTTTCTTCTCCTCTACCTGTAGCGAGCACGTAGAAATGATAACTTCTTTCATACATAGATAAGAAAAGTAATATTGTGGTGTATGTCCATACATGGGATTTGCCTTGTGTCATTGAAGCTTATTAATCAAGGTCTCCTCTACCTGTAGCGAGCACGTAGAAATTAAACTTCTTTCTACATAGATAAGAAAGAGTAATATTGTGGTGTATGTCCATTCATGGGATTTGCCTGTGTGTCATTGAAGCTTATGTATCAAGGTCTCCTCTACCTTGTAGCGAGTACGATAGAAATGAAACTTCTTTCATACAATAAATAAGAAAGCGTTATATTGTGGTGTATGTCCATTCATGGGATTTGCCTGTGTGTCAAAGAAGTGAATGAATCAAGGTCTCCTCTACCTGTAGCGAGCACGTAGAAATGAAACTTCTTTCATACATAGATAAGGAAAGAGTAATATTGTGGTGTATGTCCTTTCATGGGATTTGCCTGTGTGTCATAGAAGTGTATGAATCAAGGTCTCCTCTACCTGTAGCGAGAGCACGTAGAAATGAAACTTCTTTCATACATAGATAAGAAAGAGTAATATTGTGGTTGTATGTCCTTTCATTGGGATTTGCCTGTGTGTCATTGAAGCTTATGAATCAAGGTCTCCTCTACCTGTAGCGAGCACGTAGAAATGAAACTTCTTTCATCCAATAGATATGAAAGAGTAATATTGATGGTGTATGTCCATTCATGGGATTTGCCTGTGTGTCATTGAAGCTTATGAATCATTGTCTCCTCTACCTGTAGCGAGTTACGTAGAAATGAAACTTCTTTCATACATAAATAAGAAAGAGTAATATTATGGTGTATGTCCATTCATGGGATTTGCCTGTGTGTCAAAGAAGTGAATGAATCAAGGTCTCCTCTACCTGTAGCGAGCACGTAGAAATGAAACTTCTTTCATACATAGATAAGAAAGAGTAATATTGTGGTGTATGTCCATTCATGGGATTTGCCTGTGTGTCATAGAAGCGTATGATATCAAGGTCTCCTCTACCTGTAGCGAGCACGTAGAAATGAAACTTCTTTCATACATAGATAAAAAAGAGTAATATTGTGGTGTATGTCCATTCATGGGATTTACCTGTGTGTCATTGAAGCTTTTGAATCAAGGTCTCCTCTACCTGTAGCGAGTACGTAGAAATGAAACTTCTTTCATACATAGATAAGAAAGAGTAAATATTGTGGTGTATGTCCATTCATGGGATTTGCCTGTGTGTCATTGAAGCTTATGAATCAAGGTCTCCTCTACCTGTAGCGAGCACGTAGAAATGAAACTTCTTTCATACATAGATAAGAAAGAGTAATATTATGGTGTATGTCCATTCATGGGATTTACCTGTGTGTCATTGAAGCTTTTGAATCAAGTTTCTCCTCTACCTGTAGCGAGCACGTAGTAATGAAACTTCTTTCATACACAGATAAGAAAGAAGTAATATTGTGGTGTATGTCCATTCATGGGATTTACCTGTGTGTCATTGAAGCTTATTAATCAAGGTCTCCTCTACCTGTAGCGAGCAGCACGTAGAAATTAAACTTCTTTCATACATAGATAAGAAAGAGTAATATTGTGGTGTATGTCCATTCATGGGATTTGCCTAGTGTGTCATTGAAGCTTATTAATCAAGGTCTCCTCTACCTGTAGCGAGCACGTAGAAATTTCTTTTCTTTATGAATTTTGTGTTTTCTGCCCACAGGACATCAGCTATACACTTTAAATTGTACCCAACATCATTAGAGCCTATTAAATGATACTTGGTTTGGCGTACTCCGTATAATTTTTAGACAACTATTAAATCCGAAGTTTAGTTGTAATTATTTACCATTGGCCATAAATAATGGTATTATTTTGTATTAGTTTCCATTAGATGATGAATTTGAGATATTAAAAACACATGAGCTTTAGTCAATAGCTACAATATGAAACACAACATAAACTTACCGAATCAGGTTGTTGTATTATTGCAATATTGGATGGATGTCGTGCAGTTACTAAGTTGAAATTAATCTTTAAATTTACAGTAACGGAGAAAAAAAAATTCTCTTTTTAACTATTTAAATACTAAATATTTTCTAAGCTAAACTTGACTTCCGAACCACCACTATTGACCGGGCAGGCGAGTGCTGCTTGCTAGGACATGATCGCTCAGCGGTCACCCATCCAAGCAGCAGCCACGCTAGACTTTGCTTGACCTGGTTATCTTGCGATAACCTTTGTAACCCACTGCACTGCGTCATTGGCCTATCACATTTTAATAATAGTGATTAGTTCTTAAAATGTGTCGGTAGAGATTAGAATTGATTTAATATTTCAATAATTAAATTTAAGCCACGTTATTTTGTTCACTTATAGTAATTAAATGATTAGTATAATAAAACCTTTTTCAGATTAAAAATGCAATGCATTTAATAATCGGATTTAAAAAAAAACCATGTATATTTGAACGCCGCCGAGTTAATAATTTTAGGCCTTTAATACATCGCGAATATAAGCAACTTAGTCAGGAACATGTAGTAACAAATAGTTTAAAAAATAACGTAGCTATAGTGGGAAGTGTTGATTGAATGTGGATGTTGAGATTAGCTCCAGTTCACGTTTCTCTTATTGTAGCTTCTGGAATTCGACGTTGTCACATTATTGACTCCTGGAATCTGGAGTTATGTTCGCTGAAGAGATAAACAAGTGGGCTATGGAGAAGCTCAAAAAGAACTCTTTACATCGTTTTCGACATCAGAGACACGCACACTACAAATAGAGAAATTTTTAGTGTAACTCTACTTTGAAGAGGTATTTCCATTGTCTCATCAGGTTCATATCTAAGTGCACTTTAATGGTTTGGACGCGATCCCTAAGGGACAAACGAACAACCGAGTTTTCTACACATAAAATAGGTATGGTGCACTAACCACATTCCAGATGATGCACTAAGAGAAATGTGAGCTGGAGCTTAAATCAAAATTAATTTAGTTAGACATAAATTATTTTTGGACATTTATACTGATGACAAATAATCATAAATATATATAAAATAATAATAAATAAATAAAAATATATCTATATATATATAATGTTAACAATAAGGGATTCGTATTTAAAATTAGGTAGATTGTAAACTAAATGTAAAAATGTATCTATATAGAAATTTCTCACGAATCGTTTCTATCAGCTTTGTCGTACCAGTGTTAATTACAACTGACTGTAATTACAATAACTGATCAGTTTTTTATTTATGTTTTAATCTCTTGGTGATTGCTACTGCCGCGAGTGTTTGAAAAATTTAATTGTGTCTATATTCTAAAAACAATGATAAGTGAAGTAAGATAATAACGTAAGTTGATTTGTTCAACGGTAAGGACACAATTTTTTTACTATGCGTTATTAATAATACGAAACAATCATTTTATAAATTAATTTGTTTGCAACTGTAATGGCTATTTAATCCTAAATATTGCACAATATTAATTATTACGAATACAATTACGCCAATGTAATTTAATAGTAGCCTATAAACATACACATGGAGAGTTTTATGTGAATCATTATAAATACAGTTTAATTAATTATATTTTATTTCTGATTTTCTTTTGTAATATAATAAGTAACTGTATGTAAAAACAATATTATAATTAAAAATATATTGCATATTTGTTACGCATTACTGCATATTACGTAATTTAAATTGTTAAATTGAAATCTCAACCTGTTCTGCTATCACTTAAACAATATATATCAAGTGAAGTAATTTAATTATTTAAAATAATGGGTTAAAGAAGTATTGAACAAATTCTTAAGCAACGAGTATTTACCAAATTCAATCTGAAAGTGCCGCACAGAATATCGGGAGGTAAACACCTCGCAAAGTTCGCACTCAATGTTTACAGGGCTGAAGTTAGAACCCTAAAGAATTTGCAATTTCAACCGGAGGTATTTTACGCTTTAGCCAAACGTGGAAATATTTGTGCGCGATGAAGAGAGCAAATGTTTGGAACTGTTCAGAGTGTTGGAGAATGTCCATTTAATCGATAAAAATCAACTGAACAATTTGCATACCTTCAAAATCCACGTTTATTATGACGCTGAGTTTGTTATTTTAATTGCAGTAGATAGTTTTTTGAATAAATACTTCTTTTGAGTACTCCACACCCTTAAAATCAAATCAACATTTATTCCTTTTAACAAATACACACTTTAAAAAATACAAATTGAAATACTAAGGAAATATTCCCCGCAAGAACTGTCTGTGAGCGGGGAGAGTTCAACGGAACAGTTGCATACATTAATCTAAAAATACAATATAAAAACTTTCTTACACATGGTAGCTTAATTAATATACATTGTAGGTTTTTAATAATAAAAAAACGTTTAAGATAGTTATAATTATAGTCTAAAGTAAAATATAATAATAATTTAGAATAATAGTACTTATTTAGAATAATTAGATTAGAAATGTAGTGAATGTGGAGTAATCTCCATCAGAATATGCGATATGACATGTTACTAGTATTATACTTAAAAGAAACTAAAATTGTGTTAATAAATAAGGAGAACGCAACTGCCTCTCACAACTAACAAACAACACGCCTTAGTCACAACAGCCTTAGTCGCGTAATCTCGCCTTTCGCTGAGGTTGCATGCATGCAAAACCTTTCAAGATCGAAAGTAATTTTCATTCCTCAGATGCCTGTGAAGAGAACAGAGAACATAGACACATATCACACTAGAGAAATAAATAAATGTTCCTTTACTCTCGGCGGATACAGACCGAATTTTTTAAGTCTTCTTATAATTACAGATTACATGATACTCAGCCAAAATTCCATCATAGAATTACATTGTTGTCTATACAGAAACGTTAGTTTCATGCACAGACTACTACGGAATAAGCATTCTCGAGTTTTACAAAGAGGATACCATAGATACATGTGTTATTTGCAATATATTAAAATTGCATTTTTATATATTGTCTACAAATGTGTCTACTCTGCAGGTTTCTCGATGCCTTGGTTTTTAATACGACCAATGTAAAAATGTTTGCTAGCGCCTCAGCGGAATCCAACCGAGTGAAGTGAACCATAATTAAACTTGATGTTGACTGAAGAGAAATGAAGTGCAAAGTTCATCGCAATTAAATGATTAGTTCATTCTTGAGATATCGCGAAAAAATAATATTGCATTATTTCAATTATAAAATGTTGTGTCATTTGATTTTAGTAATATTAAGATATTTCTTACTTCTGATACAAATAAACAAATAGATTAATAGTTGCTGTTCTGATTCGCTGATTTTGCACCATACTTACGAAACCTTCAACTATACATTAAACGCTTCTCCCCATTATTTATAAATGAGAGTTGTGATCTGGTAAAGAAGATCGTATGAAAATGTGAAAGCAATTCAAAGCTTAAATAGGAAAACTACAAACATTGTGTACTTATAGGAGATATACGAGTTTTAAAATCTATTATATCGTGTAGCCAGAAACAGTTTTACTAGTAAAGTTGTCTCCTACATTGGCTGGGGTGGTACTCGATGAGAGAGTGAAGCTTTCAATCTTCAACTGAGACCGCTGTACTCTTACAAATACACACATAGCTTCATCTCAGATAAAAAGAAGAGAGGCAATTTGTCTTATTTCAGCTGGGCCACCCGATCTTTGGTAAACCTTTCCTCATTATATCAATGATAGTCAGTTTATCAGTATTATGAATATTTCTTCATTTATTATTTTCCAATAACAAAGTGTTTAGATTTATTTAACTGAACTCAATCTCTAATATTTAAACTGAAATATTTTTACAATTGGGAAATATATTTATATACAGAGTTGCATAAAAATATAAAATATTTTTATAACTTTTATGACAAGAAAGATAAAAGGGCACTAATTCTTCATATGAAATACGTAAAAAATGTGTTCTTTGATTCTTATCATAAAAGGAAAGCAATTGGACCACTTTTTCAATACACAACGTTGATTACCGTTTGAAAACATTCGTTTGGCAGAACCCAAATGTGGAACGATCACACCCCCAGTTAAAAATCGCAAAAAGTCCATAAACATTTACATGTGTGCAATTGGAAACCTTATAATAGTTTAATTCTTTTATAACCGTTATGCCGTCAGTTGGAGCGTTTCACACACACACTTGTAAATAATTCAAAATGGAATCACGTTTGGAATATACAGGGTTATCTATAAACATACAACAGTTATTTTGGAATGGGCCACATTTTGAACAATTGGTGGTTGGAAAAAAAGTGGCCAGGGGGGATCACGACAGGGACAATGGTTGACAGACATTTGGGATGACTCTAGACTAATGTGTCACTTGCTCAAGGGTATCCCAGACTGAAAACTGTAAAATTACATGGAGTTGGGAAACAATCTTGACAAAATTATGAACTTGTGTGTTTTTCTTAAACCTACTGCTAGAACTCATCAGATGCCATAAAAAACCATTGGTTACCTATAACATATTACTCTATTGCTAGTGAAATAACAGTTTCATGTGATAGTTTTTCGTTTGTTAAACGTGGATAAAAACATAAATACAGACCTATACAATATATTAGATAATAATTTCGTTTGATTGGCCAATTCAACAAATAGTATGGTAGTAAAAAAATGAGTCTTTTTAGTGATCACACAAAACAGAAAGATGTAATTTTTAGAACAAGTTCTGAAACTAAAAATTAACATTAAAATCAGTATATAATAAAAAAAAAATGTTGAAATTCATTTATAGAGTTTGTGGTAGGCTAAAATTAATGGGATTCTACTTGTTAGAAATAATATAAATGATCTGATAATGATAAAAACAGCGTGTTCAAATAAGGTTACTATTGAAATGTTAGGCCGTGTTTAGATAAAGTAACCCGCCTTCGGCTCGCTGGGGGCTACGCCCCCAGGCCCCTAATTGGGGAATTAGCTAAATGCGGGGATAAGCGGAATTCGGAGACAGGTTAAGTCCGAGCATTAGATTAGGGATCTGGAAGTTTAAAGTAGACCTATTTTATTGATTCATTCCGGATTCAACCAAACTGTGGACTTGAGGGATATATATATATATTATATATATATATATATATATATATATATATCGTATGGGGGACAAAGGCAGCTATCCATAAATAAATAAATTAAAAATTACAATTATTAAAAAGTACGTAAGAAAAAAGTTCTTGAGTCATAAATTAAAAATAATATTAAGATCTCCCGTCACAAAGCTAAATCCAAATTATTGAGCCAGTTTAGAGACCCATCCTCTAAACACACTCAGACCAGCCAGCCCACCAGAAAACAATCGCAAAGGGCAGTCGTTTTACAATGTGCTCCATTGTCTGAGAGTTTGCGCCACAATTACACGTTCTGTTCGTCAGTAATACCCCACTTAAATTTCCAGTGATTGCTTCTCCCAACCCCAGTTCGAAAACGATTCAATAAAACCCATTCCTTTCGAGGAATTTCCAAGCCACCCGCTGCTTTTCGTAGGATCGGATATCAAGAACTTGTTCCGTCCATCGAATGATTCCCAGGATGACGCCACAGTTAGCATTAGGCGCAAAGTTCTCCTCTAACAGCTGGGATGCTGTTCGTAGTGGATGGCTTTTGCGTGATTTGAGCCGGTTATCTTGCTGGGGAAGGTCGCGCGTAACGGGCAATTCGGGATTGGACACGATCTTATTGAACTCTCTCAGAAGAGCCTCTTTGCGTCTAATCTCAGGTGGTGCTATATTGCTCAAGCACTGGGAGCCAAGGTGTTGGTGTTGCCATGAGAGTTCCAGTAATTGTTCTCATGGCCCTATTTAAGAACGGACATCGACGTCTCACACATGTGCACTATTAAGCCACACAGGAGCACAATATTCAGCAGCGGAGTACACAAGGGACAAAGAAGTGGTGCGCAGTACTTTTGCGGTTGGCTCCCCAAGTTGATCCAGCAAGATGCTGTACTATATTAGCCCTTGTTTTCAGCTTTGCTGCTGTCTTTTGAAGGTGACTTTTAAAAGTGAGAGATCGGTCTAAGGTAACTCCCAGATACTGCGGATGTTTCATTATGTTTCAATCTGACACCATCAAGAGTTACATTTTAACTTGTAGTTCGCCAGTCTGTTATGTTAGGTGGAAACATGATACTTCAGTTTTTAGTAGGATTTGGATTTAGCTTCCATGCTCTAAAATAATCTGCAAGGACTGAAAGATCATCAGTGAGTGCCTGTTTACTGTTTTCTTTATATCATTATGTTGGTAGGCTAAGGCAATATCATCCGCATAAATAAACTTTCTGGATAACGTTGTTGGGATGTCGGCAGAGTACACGTTGAACAACAAAGGAGCAAGTACTGAGCCCTGGTGGAAGGCCCATTTTTTAAGTTGCCTGAAAGAACTTTCCTCACGGCCAAGGCATACTTTTATAAGAATATCGCTAATCATTGAATTAAGAAGCCGCTAGAAGGAAAGGGCAAGGAAATTAGATGATAAAAGCTTTACTAAAAAGGCCTTTCCTCCAGACAGTGTCGTAAGCTGCAGTGGAGGTCTATAAAGGCTGTAGAGGTTTTTGTTCTCTTTTCAAAACCATTCTCAATAAAAAGTTGATAGCGCAAGCACTTGGTCGCAAGCAGTTACGACCAGGTCTAAAAGCCAGCTTGATCTATAGGAATGCTGGCATTGAGAATGGGAATATTTCTATTATAGATCAACCTCTCCAGCAGCTTAATAACACACACTCAACAGGGTTATGGGCCTATAGCTCTCAATACGCTCTGGGTCTTTGTTGGGCTTCAAAACGGCGATTATTTTAGATCTTTTAAATGCTGCAGGCAGGTTACCTGTAGCCAGTATTTCGTTGACACTGTAAGAAGCCAGTATTTAACTTTGATTCCTGAGTACTTTAGGAATTCTGGGAAAGACATTATCGATACCGGCCTGCCTTCCCAACTGACAGAGCGGAAATCGCCACTTCAATTTCATCAAGTTCAAATGCTCTCGATATTTCCAATGGAGCTTGCCGATGGCTTTAAAATTCGTTTAACTTGTAATTAACCAGCGTTGTCAGATGGGTGGGCGAACTGACTTGGACAAAGCAACAATACGCTTTGCTATTGCACAGGGTTTCGGATGTGACAGAGAAACTGTTCGTCGAAGGCTTGCCGGTGGAGAGCTTTCTTAAGAGGGACCAAGCTTTACGGCTACTATGGGTGAAGTTAAGATTTTCCATTGTGTGTACCCACTTTTCTCTTCTTGCTTTGTCAAGAGATTGTAGCAGCCGATACAGCTGTTTCTGTGTTCTGGTGTCATTGAACTCACTGTAAAGGTCCTCACACTCTTGACTCCAACCTGGCACATAGCTCTTTCGAAATCCTCGTGGAATGCACAGTTTAGCAGTAGCCAGGACTAGCTTTGTGAACTGGTCATAGTTTCTTATCGTGGGAGGGATGAACCTGATGCCATCATCAAGCCTGGATGTAAAGGCTTTCCAATCAGCTTTGTTAAAATTCCAGCGAGGCCGAGGGAAGGATCTTACAAGAGGAATCTTGATTCCGGCTGAAATAAGCACAGGCCTATGCTGAGAATGAGGAAAGGCACCAAAGAACTTTCCTCCCAACTGCTAAAGGCTTAAGAGAGCGGGCACAAGAGCAAAAACATAGGTCTGGAGTATAAACCACGACGCCAGCGGCTGAATAAAAAGTGTGGGCGTCTTTGGCATCATGTATTAATATTAAGTTGTTATTTTCAGCCCAACTAGTTAAACTCGTACCATTGTCGTCATCCGATGAGTATCCCCACGAGCTGTGATGATGACTGTTAAAGTCCCCAATGTAAAGGACGGGGTGTCCAAATATGGGAAGTACTGTGTCAGACCATTGTCTATTAGGTGGTTTGTAGACATTTACTATAGTTGTTTCTGACACTTTCACCACCAGTACAAAAATATCGTCATCACAGCTCTTGTTAAATCGGGGACACATCATCGATGCCCTGCCTAACATAAGTTGCCATCTCCGTATTTTCTGTGGCCAATGGCGTCTACAAGTGTATATCCAGGGATTATTGCCTCTTGCACAGGTGGTTAGAATTTCTCAATGTGAGTCTCCTGGAGTGCTAGGACATCGACGTTGTTCTTTATCATAATTTTGCTTAGGCACTCCACAATTTAGATCTGCTAAGACCCTCGGCGCGTTAAAAATAACATATATTTAAAAAGAGAGCCAATATTTAAAAAAATCAGTATTTGTTTGGCCCTGAGAAGGAACCGTTTGTTTGGTCTTCGATAGCTGCCATAACTGGGATATCACAAGAGTGACGGTTCAGCTACCAGAAATTGCTGTTTCGTTTTTAGCGTTTACCCCAGGGAGCACGTGTAGCAAGCTACGGACGCGAACAACTTCACCCCCCACTTTGAGGGTGTTTTGTAGCTTAAACCATTAGGGATACGAGAGAAAGTGACTGGACCTTTCTTGTCGGAAATTTAATGTTATCTTTTAATTCTAACCTTGGATTTTAGCTTCCGAGTTTCGGTTTAGCCAATACACAGCATGGAAGAAAAGTTTGCACTGGTCAGCTATTGTGAATTGTTTAGTGTAATGATAATAAAAACAGTTTCTAATTTAAAATTTTAAAACGTTAGGGGAGTATAATTTTGCTCAGGAGTTCAACTATTCATCCCAGGAAATTCCCTGTGGGGTGGGGGGGGTTAATGTTTACCGGGGGTTAAGGACATCAGGGGCTACAATTTACTCAGGAGATTTATTTGGTCATACCAGGAAATTTCGGGTTGGGGGGTAAATGTTACCGAGGGTTAATACATAAAGATTAGAGAAAAGTCATTGGACCATTTCCTTTTTTGTAGTTCACTTCATTCGTGACTAACGGTTTTTCCTCAGATTTGAGCAAGCTCTAACGGTTCGCCCGCTATCGGGCTTCAAAAGAAAAGCCTGCAAGGGTGAAAAATGTAAAATTTTAGTCTCAGATCCCGGAATCTAAATTTTTACGTGACCAATTTTCACAAATTTTGCACTTAATCACGTTTTTATGACCAAACCGATGGAGACAGACAAAAAAGATACTTGACCTTTTTTCTAGATCTTATCAGCGTATATATCTTTATATTTATGCTAGATTCAGTAGTACGACCACTATCGACTCCAGAAACCAAAATGTTCACGTCAAGATTACAAAAATTATTACCATTTATCATCCAAACGAAAGGAGATAGAGCAACAAAAAGTAAAAAAAAATTTTTGAATACGCATTATTTTGTATTAAAATCAAACTTTTATATTGGGCTACAGTTACATTAATGGCTGCAATGGAGCCCAAAAAACAAAATTCTCTCTTAAACTTAAAAAAATTAATAATTTTAAACTGGTGGGTTTCGGCGTCAAACCGTTGAGGATAGAGCAAAAATGTCACTAGACATGTTTTGTAGATCAACTAATTTCCTATATCGTAATTATATGTTTTTTAACCTACACACAAACGGTCTATCCGCCATAAGGCTCGGAAGTTAAATTTTAAGTGAAAAATTACAAAAATTTTACACATAATCGCCAAACCAATAAAGATACAGAGAAAAAGTCGTTGGACCCTTTTTTGTAGTTCACTTCATTCCTGATTAACGATTTTCCCTCAGATTTGAGCTAGCTCTATCGGTTCGCCGCTATCGGGCTTCAAAGAAAAGCCTGCATGGGTGAAAAGTATAAGATGAAATCAGAGAAATAACTTGGGAGAAAAGTCTGCACTGAGCAGCTAGTGTGAATTGTTGAGTGTAAATACAATAAAAAACATACACTAAGTTAGTATTTTTAACTTGTTTAGGGGGTTTAATTTGCTCAGGAGTTTATCTAGTCATGCCAACGAAATTCCCTGGGGGGAGGTTAATGTTACCGGGGGTTAATGACACACGTGGGCCTCTTGTAGAGGGTGTTGTGTCTGTGAACATAATTAAAATTCACTCTGTCCCTATCTAATTTTGACGCTTCGCTTACGCACAGGCAATTCGCGATGTGGGCTAGTAAACGTATACTAGTCATTCGTTTACATAGTAATACAAACTCAATCTGGAACCGGGATGAATTGCACACATTTTTTGGTCTTTATCAGATCATTAAGTTAATCAGGGGCTTTCATTTACTCAGGAGTAATTCGCTGGAGGGGGGTTAGTGTTATCGGGGGTTATCAGAATTCGTGGTTTTTTTTTCTGGGAGAAATTTATCGACTAGATAATCCCAAACTGGAGAAATTGTGGCCGCATAGATTTAAAACCACCTAAAATAGCCAATTCACGACAAACATTTTACTATTGAGAGCCATAGGCCTATAATTTTTGAAAGTACGGTATTGCACCACTAAAAAAAACTAGAACAATAATAACGCCACAAAGCAATAATAACGCTTGGCGTGGTTCTTTGTCACGGAATCATCTATAATGTAGTGCCATTGACCATCTACTTCCAGCGTTTACTGCTCTCTTATAACTTCATTTTGATGGAGGTCAATTTTAAGTGATAATTTAGAGAAAACTCTCAATTAATCGGAAATCTGAGTTGATCTGATACAAAAAATGGCAGGGAGGAACCTATCCAAGCTGTTAGAAGTGTTTCACTGAGGTTTGGTTGTAATGTTTTGAAAAAAGACGAACTTTAACTGTAAAAACGTTATGACGAAACGATTGAGTTGGAAAGATAGTAAGACGGAGATTTGTGCTGAAGAAGTGAGATTTAGGGTTAGAAACACTATTTTGTAATTCTAATGAAGATTTTATCTTGAAGATTTTAAAGGTCGAATGTGGCATGTTGAGGATTTTTTGATATGGTAAAGATATAGAGGTGGAAAACGTAATAATCAAAAGACGCTGTTTAGAAGGGTTTAGAAAGTCATGTTGAATATAATGAGGATGCTCGAGATCTAGTTAAGAAGTAAAGATCAAAAGATAGGAAGAAAACATCATTTTCATAAATAAATGTGGCTAAACATGGATTTTCGAATGACCGTGGAAGAGGTCGTGGATTTAAAGCTCATATGTACAAAACAAACTTTCTCCGTATTATATATAAATCTAAGTAAAATAAATTATTGTTTAAATTATCAAACCAAATATTGAATTCTTGTTAGACTAATTATTGTTACTGTCACATTGTATTTTGGTTATAAAGTGTCTAACTAACAATTAAATAAACCTATGTACTTCTTGTTAACGTGATTAAGTACAGTTCGTAGCTTATAGGGCGATGATATACCATACCAACAACACACTCCATACATTCTCAGCTTTTGCAATAACTCAAAAGGTTGGAGAGATGCCAGAATTGTGGCTATCCTAGCGGCACTAATGTGATTTGTGGCTTTAAATGCGTTGAACCCCTCCACTACCCTCTCCAGCCCTTTCCTCTGCAACCACTGGTTGGACTTAAATCTGTATTAAATAATAAAAAACATAATGTTATAATATTTAAAAGTAAGGGAGCCGGAATACCAAAAATGATATTTATATATAACGAGAATAATTCACAAGTTAACAATTACGCACCTCCTATGACACTCTACTAATTAACGAGTTTTCTTACTAAAGGTAATTAAAGTTAATATAATAACCATAAGTGGCGTAACTTAGGGCGAGTTGAGGGGGATAGAAAACCCTTCTATCTCAACATTGGGCCATGACGTTGATACATGTCACAAATATGTTTTAAATTGGCTTATCCAAGTTTTCAGCAATGAAAGTGTAAAAACTTACAGAGTTGGCAGAAAGACGGATAGTAAATCCAGACCTTTAAAGGTGATTCTAGGAAGTGTTGAGGATGCTCGACGGATCTTTGCAAATTTTTTCTACCGATGCAATGTTGAAGTTGGGTCAAGTAATTCTCTGCTGTCAAGAATCGCCAGGGACCGTACCCCCTCCCAGGAGCAGAAACATCTAAAGGCTGTGATTGCTAAACTGGAGAACAGGAAAGCCCAGGGTGAAGCAAATCTGAACCTTAAAATATATTTAAAATGTTCCGAAAATTGTTAAAGAATTCAAAAAACGTGTAAGATTCAACGGTTCCCCTGTGTGTGTTTCTCTGTATTTTCAAAATATAAATGGCTTAAGAAGTAAACTAACTTCTCTATCTCAGGCGATAACTTCCTCACCCTATGATGGCATATTGCTTGTTGAAACAAATCTAACACCTGATATTTTATGATGCCGAACTTGGTCTCACCAGGTTACAATATTTTAATATGTGACAGATTCTCAACTCAATAGCAATAAAATAAGTGGAAGGAGGAGTTTTTGTTGCCATTCGAAGCGGTATTTCGTGTGCCAGGATTCCCACTAGGTATTGATGCCATTGGAATGTCTTTTTATTCTCTGTAAGTTTTCTGTATCTACAATACTTTCTTTGCGAACTGCTTACATACCACCTGGTCAACCCACACTGATCTATTCATATTTTAATGATGCTGTGGACGAGGTCCTTGGTTCCTTGCGTTCACCAGTTGAGGTAATATTAATGGGTGACTTTAATCAGCCTGATACGGATTGGGTGAATTTTGACGCCACTGCAGTATCAAGCTCTTCTCGCTGCCTCTTTGAGCTTTCTTTTACCTACAATTTAAAGCAAGTTAATTTTAGTTCGAAATTTTAGAGGAGGTGTGCCTTGATCTGGTTTGGCTTTTATGGTCGAAGTCCCTCTTTCTACAACAGTTAAGAAGAGAAGTGAAACACTGGACTTTCGCAAATGCGATATGGATGCAGTATACAGAGGTCTTTAGGCGATTAGTTACCCAAGGCAGGGGGACTTAAGTGATCCCGAGCGTGCATTCGACAAATTTTGTGATCACCTTAAATCTTTGATCATGGCCAGCACACCAATCAAGAGGATCGATGTAAAAGGACGATTTCCTGTATGGTTTTCAAATGAGCTTAAAAACAGCTTGTTATTAAAAAGAAAATAACACACAAGACATATAAGTTGTCACGGTCCTCCAGTTGCGCTTGAGGATTTCAGAGAGATATAGGTGAGAGAGTGCAAGGACCTTACCCGTCAATGCTACAATGAATATATCAACAGGGTTGAAAATAGCATACCCATAAATATAAAGTCCTTCTGGTCACATGTTGAGGGTCTCAAGAGCTCTCATGGTTTACCTGAAACAGTTAAAACTTGATGGAAGAGAGGAAGGCGAGCCCTTTAGTAAATGTGAGCTCTTCGCCCAATACTTCACATCCGTTTACGGTGATAATGTGGTGAATGCCCCTATATTTTGATTTTGGTGTAAATCAATCTTTTTCTTGCTGCCCAATAACAGCCTCTAATGTATATATTAAGCTAAACTCACTAGACGTGTTAAAAAGTGCAGGACCTGATAATATCCCTCCAAGTGTTTTAAAGTATTGTGCACCGATCATTTTCAGTTCATCTGTCTGTTCTTTTTGAGCGGCTTCTCACATCGGGGGTTTTTCCTTCTGTATTAAAGCAAAGCTATGTGGTTCCTATATTCAAGTCTGGAAACCGAGGTGATGTGCGAAATTACCGCCCCATAGCAATTCAATCTTCTTTGGCTAAGGTCTTTGAAAGCTTAATCCTCGATTATTTATACTTCAATTTGAAAACCCAAATTTGTCTGGAGCAGCATGGGTTTCTGAAGGGCCGATCTACCACTACAAATCTTTTGATGCTCCAGGAGTATGTGATGATGAGTTTTCTTGATTCTTCACAGGTTGATTTGTGTTTACCTTGATTTTAGCAAGGCTTTTGATAAGATTAACCATAGCCTACTAATAGCCAAACTTGAGGGTTATGGGGTCTGTGGCTCGCTACTCCTATGGCTGAAGAGTTACTTGAGGGAACGCTTTTTGATCGTCAGGTGTGTTGGTGGTCTGTCTAGGCCCTCACCTGCACCATCTGGTGTACCTAAGGGGTCGCATTTGGGGCCTTTGCTTTTTACCCTTTTTATTAATGATATAGCCACAAAAATAACATCTGAGTGTCTACTGTTTGCCGATGACATCCAAGGTTTTTCAGGAGGGTGACATCTCTTCAGGATCAAGAGGACCTTCAAGCGCTCCTCGACGCCCGTTAATCAGTGGTGCAGAGCCAATGCTATGGAATTAAATGTGTCAAAGTGCTTCCAAAATCACGTACATTCGTCACAGTACACCCATGGCTTTCGATTATTGCATCGACCAATCTACCATCAAATTCAAGTTGAGAAGATTAGAGATTTGGGAGTTATAATGACACCTTCCTTAAACCCTGAAGAACACCTAATTCATATCTCCAATAAGGGCGTCTGCTCTGCTTGGATTCATGACTAGAGCCAGTAGAGACTTCCGATCACCTCACACATTAGTCCACCCTGTACAAGGCTCTTGTGCGCCCCCTGTTGAGTATTGTTTCAACCATTTGGTCTCCTTATCAGATTGGCCATATCGAAAGAATTGAAAGGATACAAGTGCACCTTGTTAGATTGCTTGGAGTGAGGCTTGGATATGACTATCTGAACACACCGATAGCGGAGGTGGGCCAGTCTCTTTGGTTTTGCAGCCTCTGCACGAGAGAAAGGAAGTACCATTTTTTTTTGATCTTCTCTTCTTGTACAAAACTGGTAAATGGGCGTCCTGGATTGTCCCTCATTGCTATCAGTCATTGACATTTATACACCAAGAGGAACAAGATCGAGGTCAATTTTTCTAAGGAGATACAAGCCCACAAACTACTCTGCAAACCATGGAATGGCTAGACTCCTAAAACTGGGAAGTGAGGCAACATATATTGATCTCTTTGCTGAAAGCGCACAGTCACTGCGAAGGAAGTATAACGTGCATTGTGCACAGGAGGGGAGATGATGATCATAACTATAAAAGAACCACTTACATCAACGCATGCTTTACCTTTACATTCCCAAATGCCAAATCCTCTTTCTTACCAGCAATTTATTATCCTATATCCTCATAGCTTTATGTTTTCAATTCCACTGTAATTATTTATTTTTGTTATTTTTGTTGTTAATTATTACTTATAAAATCTTTGTTATGGTTGCTTTGTTAAGTTTCTATATTTTATACAAACATGTTTCTAATACTCTTTATCCTCACTAATTACTTGTTGCATTTTCTCATTGTTACGCTTAAACTGTCATCTTGTTATCTGTTAGCTTTGTTATTGTTGTTATTATTATTATTGTTCTCATTGTTGCTTTCTAGTTGTATATGATTATTCTCTTTCGGTTGTATATAATATAGATGTCCTCACTAATTACTTTGTTGCATTATCTCATTGTTACGCTTAAACTGTCATCTTGTTATCCGTTACCTTTGTTATTGTTGTTATCATAATTATTGTTGTTCTCATTGTTGTTTTCTAGTTGTATATGATTATTATTTGCAGACTCTAAGTATTTTTTATATAATCATGTATTATTTATAAATATTTGGTCACCTGTTGCTATGATAGTTTACTCGCTGAATAAGTGCTACTCATTATCATCTAACTATTACTGTTGCATTGTTTTATGTAATTTTTGTAAGATATTTAAGCTGTATTGAAATTTTAATATATAGCAAATAAGTACTTTAATGTAAAAATGGAGGAACCGTTGATAAATAAATAAAACATGTGTATGTAGCTATGTCCAGAAGTCAAGTTTGTGAGTGTCAGATTTTATACTAAGCGGAAGGAGAGATTGATGAAAAACTCAACATTAATACTGAATCAACCCATCCTACTATAGCTATGTTATGAGAAGTAAATACCTTTACTTTGAATTAGGCCTATTTAATTTATTTAAATTTATATTTATTCCATGTCTCCGTTATGGTGAACTCTTTAATTATATACGTCCCCCCAAAGCCAAATCCGAGTTACGGCACTGATAACTATGTATTGTATGGCTAGATACTGTATAGGAGCGAGAAAATAAAATTCTATTCCCTCGGAATAACAGGCTTCACTAATGCTCAGACAGTGGCTCTATATTGAATCTTTAATGTTGGATTAAAACAAATCAATCTGATGAAGAGGGCTGTGTGCATTCATTGCAAGACTATTAGACAACAATTATGTCTTTAGAGGCAGTTTAATGGTCGTGAAATTTTATTCAAATATTTGTTATTTATTTAACCAAATATGTACAAAGAACAGAATTAATTCAGAAATGAAAATCATAACGTTTCGTTTCTGCAGGCTCCCGATTTATTTCGGAATTTCGAGAAAAGTTCAATATGCAGAGCTGTAACTCATACACTGTAATATAAAAGAGAATTGCGTCATACACAGGATTAAATACGTGTCACGCCACACTAGGGATGAAAGCCCAATCAAACAGTTGATCCTTGGACGTCCAGTTTATTTCTGATCCTCGCTTTGTTGGTGAATTTCTGGACCGAGCGGTTCACCCACGGAGGATTCCAGAGCGGTTTATCACGGATTGCAATTTATCTATCATCATCAGTTACTGCGAGGGAATCTACCTTTTCGAACTGGCTAGAAGTAACATTTTAAGTTTAATGATCTTCTAAATAATTTTCTAAATACAGTTAAGACGAGATGTTGTGTGTATTGGCTGAGCGTCAGTGGAGCCTAGTAGTACTCAAAGAGGTTAGAACAATAGTATGTTTGTCAGTCTGTCTGCCCGATTACACAAGAAAAACTGTCCTATAGATTTTAATGTCGTGGACATAGCTCCTTTCTGGTTATCCTAAGGTAAAAATAGGAGCATCAAAAATTTAACCTCTTCACAGTTTTTTACGGAATTATTACGTTCACGTAAAAGTGTAATACTAACGCAGTAGTATTACAAAATTAGCTATATTCTTCCCTGTTTTATGACGTAATATTGTGCAAAAACAGTTCTATGACATCCACGCAAAGGGCAAGTAGTTGTTAAGTCTTTTACCAGAGGTCAGCACTTCCTTTGCCCTATATCATTGGTTTATGCACATTGATGATTTCGTTGTTACTTTCTCACCGCATACAGCCAAAACGAGGTTCTTTCATGTCACCCATTCCTTGAGTATTTTTATTTTTGTTTTAATATTTATTCTACTATGGAAATAAATGACGAATAAGTAGCCGATTGCTATCGCTTGTGTGAAGATTACTTAATGTAAGACATAGTATATAACAAACATTTGAAAAAAGATACTAAAAATAACTTTTTTTTGCATAAAAACGTATGCATTTAATCTATACAATCCTGTCTCTGTAAAAAAAAACAGCATAAATAAAATTCAGCAGACTACATACTCGTAATTTTAGGTAAATAGTACATATTTAAATGCAACAATGTTAAATGGAAGTTACAATAAATATTTTAGTCGTTTGGACTACAGATACCTCACTAGAGCATACCTTTACAGTGCAAACATATGGTTAGTTGAAATACTACAACCGATTGGCTCTAATCCACTCGTAGTTCTCTTGACAGAACGCCTTGTTTGACAACGGTCAGGTATTGTACGAGACTCTACACTCTATATGAAACAGTTAGGAGCTGAAAACCAATCTACACTGTATAAGCACACACTAACTGATCTTCATCGGAATCAATAGGAGAATTCTTAAAAGAATAAATCCATCTGAAGTCATGCTACTTTTGGTGGAGGTAAAAACGGGAGTTATATGGAAATATGAAACAATATTTCTTTTTTTAAATTGTATTTTTCCCTAGCTTTATACGCTTAAAACCGCCCTTTCAGGCGCGTAAATATTAGTTATGTCATAGTCAGATAACTGAATAAAGAGAGCGAAACTTTTCACTTTGATAGATATAGGTTTCTGTATATGGTAGCTAGGGGAAAAGATATATGTATGTGTCAGGACGATTTCTTTGAATACACTTAAGCCTCAGTGAATATATAAAAGCTATATATATATATATATATATATATATATATATATATATATATATATATATACGTATATATAAGCTATGTGACAGACAATTTCGACTTTCAGTCGCTATATTTCCCTTTATATGTTCGATGGTCGGTTTTTAGTTTTTTCTAGAAAAAAAATGATCTGAAACCAAATTTATAATTTCAAATTTTAACTTGGTACCGTAACTTTGTTATGTGCTAGTAATAGTTCGTAGTAAACATGCAACCAACAATTCCATTATCAACATTCTACATTCTTATTGTTAATGCTTTTCCCTTTTTCTTTATTGAAGAGTCTAAAACAGCAAAAGGCTGAGTTTAATTAACGCTTACTTGTCTCGATGCACGTGAATTGTATACCGGGATATAGTATATTACAGTAAAATTAAATTAACTGAGCACCACCGATGTTTTCTTCGTGGATGAGTTAAACACCAACTTCCGGTATAAGTGTATTTCCGGTATTTCCGTTAGACTAAATTGGCATATCTCAGCCACGATGCTAAATCCCACTGTTTAAAGCTAGTCTATTTTTGGGATGTTTAGGTGGGTTCGTGGTTCAAAAACATTCATTTCGTTGTCAACACATATAGTATTATCCTCACTTCGCGGAGTCAGGAATATAGTTGTCAAGTTAAAAGGAAAGTATTTTTATCAAGAAAACTATTTGGGAACTTTGCGTTGCCGTAAGTATTTAGACCTTAGAATGTTTCTAAGGCTATACTAATTTTAAGTCAGTCTCAGGCGCCTAGTTCCAGTCAAGTTGTCAATGTTCCATTTAGTACAATCAGCGGTTTGTTTTTTTTTTATTTTTTTTTTTGTTACATACAAATGAATTGGCACCACGTATGAAGGCCTAACGTTTTATTATACTTTTGTTACACTCCCTGTACTTTGCGCATTATTGAGAAGCATTTTTATGAGGTCTAGTTTTGAGAAACCATCTAGATGAAGAAGTGTTTTTACAAGTTCATGAATCTCAATTTTAAATGAGTCGTGCTCTAAATTCATATCAATTTTTACACCTTTGTTATTATGTGATTAGTTATTTACAACAATTTTGTAAGTGTAATCTTCATCTTTTTCATATCGCCTTAAAATATCCAGCCGCATTGGTTTGTGTAAAGCTGTATCAATGTTATGCAATTTAATTTTGTATATCTTATTCACATTTATGTGGGTTGTTGTAACAACCCACAATATAAAGCAAGGCGTACTTTTAGTTATAGCACCAGGAATATGTAAATGCAGCGGTCACCACTATTATTACTAAAACACTCACAATATAGAGCGAAGGCAATATATTTATTATTTAACACACCTGAATGTAAAAGCAGTGCACCAATTTGATTATAACACCACAATATATTGCTTTATTGTAATGCAAGTGCACAATTCTTGATTATTAATACCACAGTATATTTGCTTTGATTTAATTAAAGCAAGGCGAGATTCTTTAAATAAACCTGATATTCTCATAGGTTTTTCACACAAAATCTGTCAAACTGTTTTATGATTCTTCACGGGACTTGGAGCCACAGACTAAAGTTATTCATATGTATAAAAAAAACAACGGGATCACTATGTTAATAAAACACACCTTTGAAGTAACGCAAATTTATAAAAAGTTTAAAAGGACAATGAACCACTTAAAATAAAAAAAAATAATAATATGGAATTTGTTAAATTCCCATAGTCGAGGAGGATTTTTATTTCCATTTATGTTTTTTTATGAGCAAAAACTACATCGGCATATTCAATATATATATGAACACCATCTGAAATTGTTAGGTTTTGCGTTGTATGAATGTATTATACAATCATCAAATCACTGTTGCGTTTATGGTTCTGTAACATATTAAATGTCAGTAATTCAATTAATGATATTATTAAACCTAGAAAAAAACCAACAGAAAGTAAACATTCTCAAAAGCTTAGTATAAAATAGCTTTGAATAACCACCAAACAGACAACAATTTGCTGTAAAAGTTGTTTGGAAGGGTCTAATTGAAATCAAATACGTGTTAACACACGGTTACTCCATGAGATTGAAAAACATATTCGCTATTTCAGGCTTTGCAAAATATAAATTAGGGTTCAGCTTTATTTAATTTAGGATGTATAACATTATTTCAAGTTTGCTTTTACATTTTCGTGATAGAAAGAAACAAAAAGTAAAACGGAAACAATTTTACTACACGAAACAACGGTACATGTCTAGTTGTGAATTAAAGCCTCCTTGACATTCTAATTCAAGCCTGGGAGAAAACATTACCTTCCAGGTTAGCGCCATACGAAGTGCAGCGTTATGTTGGCAGATTAGACGAGCGCTCCGCTTGGAGCGCTGCAGCGGTTTGTACTCGGGGCGCTACCCACATAGCCCGCCTAGTTCTCCCCTGTGGTGTTGTCGAACGTAGCATCGCGTCAGGTTTTTTAGCCAGGCGCACGGAGCTTCGTTATCAATGTCTCTAGTGTTCCAGTGCTGTGTTATCAATTGTTATGACTTCCTCAACATCACAAAGGATGTGGATGCGAAATATGCGCCGCTGTTATCCTCTGGATGTATTTAAAGGTAGATCTGGACTCCACTATTTAGCCCTCAAACACGATCTAAGTTGGAAACTATACAAGTGTACGTAGAATATTAAACATGTCAAATCGACTAATTCTATATTTTGATGGCCATTCCAATGTGTGTTTTATTAGACAAATGTATGCTAATAGGTAAATATGATAAAGTTTTTATTAGTGATTCTTGAAAGTTTGGATAACTCTAAGTTATGTAGAAACTATGACAGTGGAAAAATAATATTTTCTCCGCTTTGCTTTAAAAAAGTTATTTTTCATCTATAAATATATAAAACT
>NW_025784037.1:0-26769 GCF_021130785.1 Homalodisca vitripennis
ATAAAATTTGTTGATCCCTGATGAAGGGCAGATTCTACACCTGATCAGGTTGGTGTGATGAAAAGAGGTTTACTTCCAAAATCATTCTAAACATGTAGATAGTTACTTTAATGGTAAAACTATTCAGAATATATAACCCTTGAGAACAAACAAACACAAATGTTGTTTTAAAAGAACTTTTAAAAGAATAAGAATTATATTGATAAATTATATTAATTTCTTGTGATAGTTAAGGTGTAATCTACACATTTAGGACTGAAATAACAAGATATTCAATTATAAAGAAGCATTCTTTAAATTTGAGTAAATTTTGAATTCAATAATAATTTAATAATTCAGAATCTAAATCCAAAAATTTAAAGAAACCTCAGATGGGACCTTGAAATCAATATAATATATTTTAAACTATTTAATAGCTTATAAGTTCAACATATTTAATCTAAACTTGTAAGGTTCTTTTTAAAAACATTTTATCAAGTAAAACTGGGATAAAATGGATTTTATCTTAAAAATTTGAAGTTTTTTATAAAAATATTATAATACATACTTGCATAAAGTTTCAGCCAAGACCAGATAATCATGTGGTTTTCATGTTTTGACTTCAAGAAACATAATGTTAAAATTGAATATATTGTAGTTTTTAACAAGAATTTGCAGAGAAAGAAAGTTTGTGCTAATCATTTGATTGATTAAAAATTAATTTATAATTTAATTGAGTTGGAGTAGTTTTTTCAATGAAAGATTTAACGTTTTTGAATAAAAAAACAGGGTATTTGACTAATACATATGTGATAAGTGACAATAAACTACCACTTGTTTGCTTACAGCCGTTACTTATATTCTCATAAAGTACATAAAGACATTTTTCAAAAACATCATTTGGACCACAGAAAATCAGTTTAAAACTTATATAAAACTCATAACACTCACGTAGTTTATAGGAATGGGGTTGGGAACCCCTGATACTTACTAAAAATATATGACTTAAGTTACTATGCTGATATTCTTCTACACCTCTTGATGTTTCAGGAACATTAAATGTGTATTAGAAAGAATCATCAGAGCAGAACCTTACAAATTCCTTTTTAAATTTCTCTGCCACCATTTGACTCATTTGTCTTTCACAACTAAAAGCTGCAGAAATGCAGGATGTAAATGTTAACCCCATATTTTCTTTAACTGTTTTTGTATATTTTTCAACATTACTTCAATGTTTTCTGTTATTTTATATATTTATTTTGCACTACAATCTTTTTCCCCAAACTGAGTTGCTTCTTCAATAATTATATAAATCAAATAGATAACTTACATGTTGTTTTCCTCTTCTATAGATGTGGAACCCCTGATTCATATGACGGTGTCTTTGAAGACACCAAATATTTAAGATTCCAAATATATACATTATACAGTTATAAAAGATATTTCCTGGTTTGAAGTTTAATTGATCTAATAATTTCATTTTATAAACTTATATTAACAATATGATATCAGTATAGCATAGTGACCAATATTATACATGTGTGTTGAAGTCCATTCACCTGATCTTCCATCATATTGATCAAACCTTCAAAAAATTTTTGTATTGATAGTCAGTAATGTTTGAAACATCACTTGGAGCCTCCAACTAGCAAGATATTATTGAATATTTTATTAATGTATGGATTGGTCTTTAAAGCACTAATTACTGGCACCTGCCTGTCAAGCAGCACCAGGAAGTACATAATCAAAATGTTGAATAACCACTTGATAATTCTCCATCAAAAACGTTTTGCCATATCCCTACCTATCAGTGACCATAGTTAGCTTATTTACTGGTATAATCCCTGTTTAAGTTTTTATAAGAATTTTCGTGACATATATTTCTGTTTATTAACAAATAACACTTTAGTTGAGTCATCTATTTTTTGTTGTTCATATATAAGATCTTTTTAAAACTTAAATTCTTTCTCTAAGTACTTAATTTTTTTATTTAGTAAAGATATATGACCCTTACACAGCTTCATTTTGTAGATCAATTTTTATCTTACCAATTTTATTTCCACATTTTTCATTATAGACATTGTTGTTTGTAAATTCATGAAGGAGAGTGTAAATTTTACTGTTTGAAAATGCAGTACGATTATTAAATGATGTAGGCTAATAGTGAGCGCTTTTCTAAAATTAATTTCCATCCATCCCCAAATTTCAGGTTTTAATATAGGTTATGTCTTTATATATTCCCACTAGAAATTCTCTTAAAATCTTGTCGATAGCAAAGATGACATACAGGCCGCAATCAAATTGTTGAGTTGTCTACCTCCATTTTATTAAGGTAAAAATAAACTAGTTTAAGATTTAATCATCCCCATATAGTCACACAATTTATTCATTACAATTTTAGGATTGTGAGTATATAATGGTATCTAATGAGTCATATAAGTAAAAAGTAGCACATGTGACAGATAAGAACATCCCAATGTGCACCTCCAAAACCTGTCCCATCAATTGAACAAAATTTAATTGGAACAATTAAAATGCCTGTGTTTGCCATAATCAAATGTTCTAAGAAATAAGTGTAATCTATCAATGATTTCAACCCACATAACTGATAATAGTATTGAAAACAAAAGAATTGTTGATGTGTCTTCCAATATACTCATCTAATATTTTATAATATCAATCAAAATAAGGTACCATTTGGGGAATGTATATAAATATCTATAATTCCATCTTGGTGTGAGGATATTCTGAGAATGTCCCTCCTTTGTCATGTGACATTAGCTATCTTATTTCAATCTTGTGTTTCTATTTTAAAATTAATTCATTTAATGTAGTTATTTTTTAAAATAATTTTTTTTATAGAATAGGTTATTATTCAAAATTTTATAGTTTTTTATTCGATTTTATTCAAAAGTCCAAACAATGGTAATATTTAAAAGTTAACTGTTTATATTAGTCTTTGTATTTAATATTCTATTAAATAAAAATTAATTTTAGTTTTTACTGGAGGCAAAATATATTACTACTTGATATATTTAAACCTGGGCTTTACAGATTGTAAGACTAGAGCACTGCCACTGAGCTGCTTAGATATATTGGAAACACTATCATAATCTGCAGTTACTTCAGTCTTCCTAAAGATAACAATTTTTCACTGGGAAAATTCTGCCTTTTTACCAATGATAACATACTAATAAAATCAGTTGTCTTAAACCATTAAATAAATTCTTTTTATACAGTTTTTGTTTATATACCAAATTCATAACCTTTTTAGCTATTTTCAATCAATACCGAGGCATTTCTTGCTAAAAGACAGTTAGTTTTAAAAGTAAAGCTAAGCAATATTGATTGTAGGTTAGCTATAGACTTACTTCTGCAATAGTCTTTTATAATAGTAATTAAGTACAGACATTGAAAACCTATATCTGATCTCTTCTACACTAGTCCAATGATGCCTATAAAAAACTATTTCTAATATCAATTTACATAACAATGTAAATGGTACTTTGGGATTATACCGACCATACCCAGACATGAATCGTTATTTGACATCTTGCTTCTACTGATTACTAGATTAGCGTAGAACAATATTTCTTCAATATAAAACAGAATTGTCTTATCGCAAACCCCTCTCCATCCTCAGACAGAGGTCAAAGTCGAGCGGTCTAGTAGATAACGTGATTGCAGAGTCTAGCCGCCCGTTCAGCTGGTGGCGTCGCTTTGTTGTACTTTCTGTGTTATACTCCTACATTTCTCCAAAACACAAAACTTCAACTTCAACAAAAACAAACATTACCAAACAAAAACTAAACTCTTTTATTGAAAAAAACACACAAAACTTGTTTTTATTCTTGATTACACTCCGCCACCAAAAATGCGAGTGGCCTAAACGAAAGAAAACCTCCCTCGAGATAGTACCTATTCTGTAAAATATATCAAATTCTAGAGGGGCTGATCAGGAATATAAATTGAATTGTAATGGAAAGGCAATTATGTAACCGTGCAAAAAAACATATAATCATGTGGATGCCGCGCGGGGCCGCTGCCGTAATTGGAGGATTCTCGAGAAAGATAAGATAACAGCGACAACAATACCGATCACAATACCAGAATATGCTTGTTGTTTGATAGAATGTTAGTTCTGTTAATCTACTACATTCGTTTTTATGACGTTCTAAGTTTCATTGAAAAAAGTTTAAGCATTGAAGAGTTGTTTTTTTGTTCTAATCATGTTTGTTTATATAAATTTATATTTTTGTGTTCTTCATACTGGTTGTGGTCGGTATAATCCCAAAGTACCCAATATATTATAAACACTACAAGGAACCATACTCAAACATCAAATGCTTAATCCACCTTAAAGCATAATAATGGCCATAGTAGTGAAAGCTTGATATAGATGCACCACAGTGCCTTCCTGTAGGCTATACGTAAACAGAGGCGTGTCCAAAAATATTTCATTTCTACTCGTTTGAAGGGATTATGGGCGACGGCAACATAATTAGAAAGATCTAGCCAAATTATTTTCATTGAAGGATAGTATTGACCTACAAAGTACCGATAGTAGGATCACCTTACAATATTTTTAATGTAACAATTCTGTTTAACTGTGTACAAAAAAAATTAAATAAATTTGAAAAGTTGGAAATAATTTTTTCAAAGTGACAGTTTCATAAAAATATTTTTAATCAATCCACTAGGAACTGCAGGTATGGAAAGTTCAAAATGTAAACAATTCTGTAATGTACCAAATAAAACCGCTGAACATTAACATGAAAAATTGTTGTAGTAGCCTACGCAAATGACACACAGCTTCAGGGAGTGACCGTTATTAATTTATGACATAAGGAGATGACATTATTATAAATAAAAATTTCACTATCTAGTTATTTGTTATATATAGCCTTCTGTAAAGGTTCTTATTTTTATTTTCAAGAGTTTTTCTGTGGGCCATGTTATAATGTCCAAAACTATGCTTCACATTCCTACCACTTTTAGACAAATAACAAATATTTCTGCATTTAGAAATAGCATCAGGGGTATTATAATACCAACAGCCTTATTGCACCACCTTAATGGGACCTAAGTATGTTATATTAACAATTTCCGTATACAGGTATCTCGCAGTATAAAGATATAAACGCTGTAAATATTTTTGATCATTCCTACTGCAGTTGTACTTTTTAAGCCTAAAATTGTATACTTACAGTGGTTTATAGGCTATAAGTATCCAAAGATACAAGAAATCGAATATTTAGACTATTTATATAATCCACGTGCAAAACAGGACTGGTAAAAATGCGGCAACACTATAGGTCTAGGTATCGATGGGTACTATAAAACTACTCATTGGAGTTTATAAAATAAAAAGTAAAAATGAAAGTCCAAATAAATTTATGGTTTATGCATCGATAGTTTTTTTATCGTTGCAATCATTTTGACCAATTAGGATATATAGATTATTTTTAATCTAAATGTTAACTATGAACACATCGGACATTGAAGTCTTAATCGCATTTTACTGTAAAGATATATATGTATTGTTTATTAGGTTATAAACTACTGGTTCACAGCTTATAATAATAGTATTTAATTTTATACTTTCAGATAATCGGTATATCTGAGGTTTGTTGACTAAAGGGATATGGTAATATATCATATTTTTCAATGGTAAACGTTATAAGCTAACTTAATCAATGAATACTTTCAAAGTGCATTTACACAAATCAAACCTTAACAGTGTATGAAAAACCTATTTCATAGGTATAATCAATTTGAATTACAAAACGCGCCTGCAAGCTGAAGGACGCAACTACCTGCACGCGGCCTTCAATGCCCCAAGTGCTGGTTTAGACTGTAAGACCCGTACTAAAAAGACCCTGGGCTACATGAGACTGCTGTCGCTCAGCCAAATTCCCTGTAAGATTTTGTAAGAGTAACAATGTGATCTCTATTTAGAAATGAAAGCTTCATACAACATTTAAAGTCTATAAGACATTTTATTTCGTTTTCAAAATATCTTTGCGAAAAGACAAACAGACAGGCATAAATCAATTTTGCCAGTACACTGAATGGCATAAAAATATCTAAAATTCCAAGTTTGGAGCTCAATCAGCTCTCGAGATATAAATGATGAAAGTTAAGCTTAAATGGCGCTCAGTCAAATACCTTGTAGGGGTAATGCATTTTTATCGAATTCGATATTTCTTACATTTAAAAGAGGCTTTCATAACAAATTCCAAACTTAATCACGGTAAGTGTGGGGATGGTCAGAATTGACATTTTCATTCCCCAACTTCGATTGTTTATCAATAATAAATTTATCCAAATAACTTTGTTTACATGTGTTTACTACTTATGAGCTGTAGGGGAGGACGTGTATCTTCAAGAAGAATGTAACAGTAGGTCTTTGTAAGCTAAGAAAACATAGCTTGTATTTATTTTGTATCTACTAATTTTAATGCAATGCATTGAAGAATTGTGCAACTCGATGCAATACTTTATTTCCTGTTATGTCCAAGAACTGAAAAACATGACGTATCGATTCAGGGATAAAAGAGTCTTATTACTTTTGAAAAATAAAGTAAAAACATAGAAATAGTTCAAAGTCATTAAACAACATAAAACATATAATAAAAATCGTGGACATGTAGTTCCGTTTATAAAATAATAACTGCCATGTCCTATTCTGATGAGCGTCAGAATGGGCCAGGATCGTCAGAAAGGTAGCGCTTTCGTATAGAAATCGTCAGAAAGGGAGCAGTTACTTACGTATATATATATATATAATAAATATGATTAATATGAATATATATATATATATTAAATCTCTCAATTAATCTCTCTGGCAAGCCTATAAGTATATATACATATTGGCCAGAAAGATTAATTGAAGTGACCTCACATCACAGTGCAGTGACAAGGGGAAGTTCACAACCCTGATCTCCATGAATATGTATTGCCTGTAACGTATCGGGCTGTCCAAGGCTTACTCTACATTAGCAAGTCGTAGCAGCAGTGATCGCTGGTGTTTCAAGAAAACCTTCCGCTGCTTTATTGGTTAGCCAAGTTGAGATATTTAGGTCTTCCAATCAAAAAATTGTTTTTTTTCGACACAGCACCTAATGTTTCAAAAGATACATGATCGCAACATATTTTTAGATTGTGCTTCCATTATTGCTTAAATTTTGAAAAAAATAACTTGACTGAAGCTTATACTCAAAATTAATAATATTTATTCTTATACACAGTTTACATTGTATTAACCTCTTGTATGGTTGAGATTCATTCACGATATTTTTATGATTTGGAATAATAGCTTTGAACATGTAAAAGAATTTTTGGAAAATCTAAACAAATTCTCGATTTTGAAATTTACCTGAAAATTTTCTAAAGAAATCATAACATTCTTGGATTGAAGTTTGTTTTTATTAAATCTGGATTTCTCAAAACAAAAATTCATATTAAAGACAGTAACACAATGGATTATCTACATTTCAACACCTGCCATCCTGTACATGTCAAAAAATCAGTACCAAAGGGTTTTGTCTGTTAGGGCCAAAAAATTATGTACTGATAGTGCAGATATTTTTCTAATTTTCATAAAATCCAAAAGAAATGATGTTGTAAAATTTATAACAAAATATTTTCCTCGTTTATATAAAACAATCAATATTCTAAGAACGGCACACAAAATTCTTGAATCTTCACCAATTACTAAAAACTTATTTTCAAAACCACCCAGGCTATTGGTTCGTAGAAATACTAACCTGAAAAATCTTCTGGTATGGCCCAAATTTCCACCTACTGACATTCAAAATTTCAGAAAAGAAGAAAAGTATTAAGTGTCCTACCCTGTAAAGACAAACGATGTAACACTTTGCAAAATTATAAAATCGCCCAATTTTTTACCAGTAGTAAAACAAAGAAAACGTACCCTATTAGAGGGGAAATTAATTGCAAAAGTAAAAATTTAATTTATTAAATTAACATGTAATAATTGTGCAATGGATTATGTTGGATTGACGACAAATCCATTGCACATGAGAATGAATAATCATCGTTGCTCGTCTAAAAAACAGGATGAAAAATTGGTTTCACAACACGCGTTATGCTACCAACAAAATTTTGAACAATGTTATTCACTGAAAGGTATTTCCAAAGTAAACGAAGATGGAAACAAAATTTAGCTTAGAAAATTTAGAACAGGCACATCAGTTAATATTAAAATCAAAAGTACCCTTTGGTGTCAATAAAAAAATGAAATGATAAATTGTTTTTATTATGTATTATTTTTTCTAAATTCTTTCTCTGTTCATGATATTTCTCTTTGGTGTTAATCACATTTTCAAAAATTTCCTGTTTACTTATATATGTAAATGTTTATTTATTTACATTTTGTAAATTTTGTTTGCTGTGTTGTTATTTTATTATACCTTTTTGAAAAAGGGAAAAGCCGAAATATTAAAGGATATTTTTATAACAAGAAGTCAAATAATTGTAGAATCTTGGAGCATTGGAAAAACGGTTTATTATGTAGTATCCCTAGATCAAGGAATACAACATTTTCCAATATATAACTTTTTATTTTGTGCAAGGCCTTTCTGAAATCTTTGATGTTTGTATTCCTTGATCTAGTGATACTACAATAAGTCAAATAATTGTTATAATAGAGGCAATTCTGCATTTTTTACACCCGAAGTGAATATATATAAAATGTTCTAAATAATATACAAGTTACAAATACTGTCATTAGAATATGAGCATATTCTACAAATATCATAATGGGAGATATATTCATGATTTTTTTTCTATTTGAATGTTTGTTTTATATTTTTTTTATTAAGATATACTCTTACTTTTTAGCTTACATATGGCTCTAGTTATAGCCCCATATATATTTATGGTTTTTTGTAATGAAAAGTTAAAATATTCTACAAATATAACTTTATTGGCTAAGATTGGAACGTCAATGATTAAACCATAAAGTTTCTTTGAGGAGTATTTTTAATCCAAGGGAGTATTATTTATAAATACTTTAATCTTGTTGATGTTATGCAACCTGCGCGCAGTCGAGCGCGTAGGGATAGTGCCTGAGCTGTATAACGTTACCCAGCGGAGGTCGTCTGTCGTTCTACAAACATCTTGCACGTCCTCACTTTTCTTTTATATTTTCACAAGTATAAATATCATATTGTATGTGTCAAATTAGTCAATTTGATTTCGTTATACTTAATTACAGTACACGAGCTCGTAGTAGTAAACGTTAATTTCAAAACAAAGCTTTTTAACTGTAAATACTTGACATAAAGTGTCTAATTTACTAAGCGGAACATTATTCTGACTCACAGTACGGAGATAATAATGATGTTATTATAAGTAACAGAATTTGAAAATATTTTTAGTGCGTTTTACGTTAAATGTAGCACAATTTTTTTGGTCCTAATAATAACAAATCCACTCAATTTAAATTTTATACATTAATTTTGAATTCCATAAAGTGAATTCTGTATTATCATCATTGCATAGACTATAATTATGTATCGTATATAGATATAATAGAGACTTCACGTACTTTTCGTATATAAAAAGCATGGAATAAATTGTTGTATAATGACTTCAACCTGGATCCAAGATGGGCCCAAAGTGCTATAAGAGGGTTTTTCAGCTTCTTATTGTAAGCAAAAAAGATTTGACTGATCGTAACAGATAGATCTTACTTTCTGTCCAACAGTTATTTAACAAATGAAACTAAACTTTTTTCCAATCAGTACTAGTTTTGTTTCAATTTGACGAATACCAAGTATAAAATTACCTAGTGACTAAGTACTGTCATTTGTTGAACTAAAACACATAGTTTATATATAGCATATTTATTATCATTAAAAAATATTTTATTTCTTGTGTATCCTCTTCTAATTCAACAATAAATAAATTATTTTTCTGAATTTTTCCTACTACTTACATGCTAATACATATACAAACTCTCCACATTCTAATACAGCTAGTTTTGTTTGTGTGTTTAGTTTGTGGATACTTTCATGGAATATTTCTTAAAATTATAGTTCAAAAACTACTATGTCTAATACATCACATAAGGTCCTAACTATTTGACTTTTAGAAAAAATTGGTAAAAAGCATATAGGAATTTTAGTAACTATCATCATCAGTGATTAGGATTTGGAGGAACTCTACAAAATTCAAACTTAAATGGTGGGAGTCATTAACAGTTTTAAAAACTTATATTGTTTTAAATGCCTTTAAAAATCATAACATTCTTTCTCTCCATTTAGATTTGGTGTCAGATTTTTAGTTTCCATGATCACAATTGTGACGCATGTAATAAAGACACCCAAATTACCAAGTACAGTGTATTCCCGCACTCGTTTAACACAATGCAGTTAGTCAATTGTTTAATTTGCCCACTTTTTTTCTAAATAACTTATTGTAATATTGTCGTAATAAATGGATGTCATACTTAGAAACAGTAATTTTTGTCCTGCAGTTTTTTTACCTAGTACCCAGACTTTGTCTCGAAGAAAATACTCAAACAATTCTGAAACTACGAATCAAATGAACTCTGGCTGTAGGCATTTCGGAATGAAATAAAACATTCTAACTGGCAATATTACAATTTACAAAACAATTACCTATTGTAAAGTACTGGTACTTCATAACAATTATTTGATAATTTTTAATCAATAACAAACGACTGTAATAATTTGTTAAACTGTTACCTGAATGCTACACTTCTCCGTCGATCATGTTGTTCAATTGCTATTCCAATTCAATGCGATCTTACAATTAGATATTACTTTGTAAAGTACACTAGGAAATTGTGGTTGTTTTTCACTTTAATTACTAGACACTGTATATAATATTTAGTGGTGCTATTTACTTATGGAGTTTCATATAACTATTATTTGGTAAAAGTAAGAAAGACGGTACCTGAGGCAGTAAGTTGTGTATACTGCCTATATATTTCAGGCCTACCACTACCGCATTGTACTGGGGAATGTGCCATACATTGTATCTTATGGCCAATTGAAGAGTACGTGGCCTGGGTAAAACACATATATCGTTGTATATGTGATAAAAAAGCTACTAAATATATTTTCAGGCAATGGAAATAATAATGTAACGATTAAACACTTAATATCGATCATATCATATTATTTTAATGTATGGATAAATATAGTAAAACCAATGTGCACATAAAACTATTGGAATGTATTTTATTGTAAACCTTTATCAATGTTAATCCTTAGTCATTTATACCATTAAATTATAGATAAAAAGTACATAATATTGACTGATAAAATCGTTCTTTAATACATATGGTAGTATACATTCATCTGTTTAATAAAGTATATCAATTGAAGACAATAAAAAAAACTCTGTACAGAATGTGATTAGTCAAATGACCAAACATACAAAGACTGTAAGTGAATTGCTTTGAGTGAAAAGTGAGTGTCTCAAAACAACGTGTCATTGTTTTTCATTGCATAGTAAGACTAAAAATGACTAAGACTATAAGTAAGACTTAATTGACATATGGATTTGACAGTTTTTGTACTTCATTGATTAATACTAAAATATTCAAGGTTTGTTGATTGAGACCTTTGTTATATATAAATAACTTAGTATGTTGATTCACTGGACTGTTTGCCCAGTATCCTCAGGCTTCTCCACTCAACAGACAAAATCACAGCCCTTAATGCAATCGCTAGCTAAGTTAGGATCATACTATATATTAAACCGTCTCGCCATGAATTAAAGTTGAGCAAACAAATTCTTTTGTCTGTTGTACTGTACTGGCTAATTATCACAACATATTGCATCAAAGATTTTAGTGCAAAATTACAAGACTGACCTGGATTATTAAAACTTCATGACAGAAAAAGCACTGGGCACAGATACCTAGTTAAATGTCATACAATCCAGACTAATTCGTTCAAAAGATTACTTAAAATCCTCTAATATAAGTCATAATACTAATCTGGAGTCTACATCTTAAACAATCTCGTCACGAATATAAATTAAGCAGAGAGCCTAGCTGAACTGGCAAATTGATCTAGATTAATCTTTAAACAGATTATTTCGTAAAAAACAGCTGTCCTGATATAAAAATTATTTTATTACTAATGTTTTACTTCACATTACAAATATATAAAGACTATAAATAATGGTTACTGTATTTAGTGTTAAAGTTAATATTGGTACGAAATATACCTATAATAAATATGTAGTAGTTGTTAATATTCTTCTATTATTCTCTAAATTTTGATGAAGCAGTTGTATGTGTCTTCATGAATAGTTAATTATTAATATAATACTTACTTCAAGTTATTGATTCAAATTAAAAATATTTATTCTAGTTATTTAATCTATTATCTAAACTTTTAATATAACTACAAATAAAGGACTTTAAACACCTCTTTCTGGTTTAAAGGACCAAACGCAGTTCCTTGTACATGTTTTATCTGTATTTTAAAATGAAAATGTACGTAATGAAAATCTGATAGGTACTAGATATTTTGACTTGTCAAAAACATTCTTAGAGTAGCTGTAATAATCTTCGGCTAGTAAGTCAATGAAACTGGAGCAATATGCTCGTTAAAATAAGC
The DNA here is from genome assembly GCF_021130785.1 of Homalodisca vitripennis. Lineage (NCBI taxonomy): Eukaryota > Metazoa > Arthropoda > Insecta > Hemiptera > Cicadellidae > Homalodisca > Homalodisca vitripennis. Next base: position 12,606 of record NW_025784037.1, read on the forward strand.
AAGAAACAATTTGTAGAGTTAATTAATGTCATAATTAACAGTTAATTTTTTTAATAATACACTCACTAGCTAATAACAAATGCGCATGTAGCAATTGGTATGTTTGAATCTATTTCATGGAATTACGCACATGTATACACAGATATTTTCTCAATAAATAATCAGAGTTCATTATACTACACCGCAGTGTGGAAAATCCTATAAATTGTTTAGTATTTATAATTGTGTTACCATCTTTTACTAGCAATAATAATATTAACAACATTTCTGAGAACATAATCCCATTTAAAGCATGTTGCTTATACTTATAAAAATGCGTAGGAAGGAATATTAGAAACCATCTTAAAAGATGCTGTCATATTGCTGTTTGCACACGAGGTATCTTTTAATATAAGGAAACAACACATTCTCTTCAATATTCCACCAATATTATTGGGATTCTCTTTACCTCCTCACTAAACTTTAACTTCAATAGGATATTTGCTTAGAAGTTTCTAGGTAACATAATAGAAGCGCTACTTGTATATTAAACTGGGATTAAATAAACATGAAACCAAAGTGTATATAAATAATTGGCTGTCCTATAGCCAACCCATTATCTCAAAGGAGCTGGAAAAATGAAATTTCTGTCTGTCAACAACGATATCTCAAAAACAAATTGAGCCACAAATTTCAAACACTCAGTTCAATGATGGTGCTTGTCGCGCTGAGCGTTAGCCAATATCTTTACATTGGTCTTATAGGTAACGATAATGACCTCAAGAAAATATCAGAATAAATTAATTTGTAAATAAGCTCAGTTATCATTGAATAATATTTAAACATGTGACAAATAAACACGTATATATTATCCGTACAGTAAAAAGAAAAAAAACACTAAAGAGATAGATAAACTAGCGTTAGGTACAAAATCTGATCAAAGTGCATTCTTGTTTGTTGGGTACCCTCCCTACCGCAAGAGAACTTTTATTATTTTCACACTGCTATTAAACCTATCATATAGCGATAGACCTCAATAAACACTTTAAATTATGCATGAAACTGCATTTATAATTATACAACTAAAATTTTATGATGGTGTAGTACAGGCTATGGAGTTTGGTTGATAGGACATTGAAGCCCGCTTAGGAAGTTAGCAAAAATGTTTTTTGTCTGCCGAAGAAATGTAAAATTATATTGATATTAGATAGTTTGCTCCACCTGTCTCACTACACATCTCGAGAATGAAATTAGCGATATGTTTTAAATTTTGCATTCTGCCTTATCGAGGCTTTTTGCGTGACACGTGTGGTGTACTCTTACCTTGTGTCTTTTTTAATTATCACAAATTTAATGGTATATATATATATATATATATATATATATATATATATATATATATCCATAACTAATAATAGGATTTCTTTTTTTTAATAATCTATGTAATTATTATTTTTAATTCATCTAAAAGTATATACGTAAAATCCTTTAGATATGTAGTACAATAAATAACACAAAATAATAAAATTAATAAAAATAAAAATAATTGTAATATATATGATCTTACAGTATTATATATTACACAACAAACTAAAACATATTTGTGAACCCATTTAGTCAATAATTCGTACCGGCTGCTTACACCCATGTCGACGCCATCGGTCTCGTCAGATGGCGTTATCCGATTGAAGAAGAATTTTTTCAAAGCTGAATTGAATTACAAGAAAAATAATGGTTTACAATGTATCAAAAACCGTATTATATTTTTTTCCAAATATTTAGTTTATAACGTTTGTTTTATACTCGTATTAAGGGATTAATATATTACGTAACACATAAAAAACTTGTGCAAAGAACTATGGTAGAAAATAAAGACATGATGCGTTTTAAACAATAATAGGATTTTGTATATTTAGTATCATTATGTTTGGAAAAAAAGAACACTTCGCTTGAATTATTGATATTCATCCTCTTGTTCAAGTATTAAAAACATTAATACATGGACAAACTATAATTAACACTAAAAAGTGTGTAATTTAAATTTCTACAAAAATAAACTGAACTTGACAATATAATATACTGTACGTCAAAATAAAAATTAAATCCGACTCATACAAAACAAGGAAGGCATAACTCCGGACTGATGAGAATGGAGCAAGTTGTATCACTAGAAAGAAACAAGAGCACTGTACAACACATTCACAGGCACAAGAGAATGTGGAAAACAAGGGAGAATATCAAAATCGGTATTTCTTGTGATCGTCTGAAACAAAGAGGATAGGATGGCTATCATTGACAGAAACTATAAAAGGAAAAACTCCTCCTGAGCCAAGTCTTGTTACTAATTTTAAACCATAATTTTCCATTACTAGGAAAATAAAACGTGTAATAAGATAATGGCTTTTTTAAATTTATTTACCCAATTTAATTGGGGGTCCGTACCAAAAAATTAATTTTTTTGAGTTTTTTGGTTATTTTTTTTTAGTTTATATTCTTCAGAACCATCACCTTTTCAAAGATGTGCTTATTTTCTTTCTATTTCTTTATTAGAAGAGTTATTGAAAAGAAAGTTTTTCGGGGAAAGCATTGCAACCAAATTTATGGTGAAAAGATAGGCAGCCCCGCTGGTGGCCACCGCTTTTAATTATATTCATACATACTACTAATATTCTTGTTTCCTTATTGTTATGTTATGTTCATTTTGCCAAAAGCTGTTATGCTTGCTATCAAGCCAATATTTAGGGATTTGGCTGATCCTGAGCTTTTGCAAAAAATGTGTGAAGGGCAAAACAACAAAACCCAAACGAATCATTGAACTCAATGTGATTTGGGTCTGTAATACCAAAAAGGGTTTTTGTTAGCCTACCAGTGCTAAAATATGGGACTTATTTAGCTATAAGCACATTTAATAATGGCCTGATAAGTAGAGTACAAATAGATGGGATGAGCTTAAACTTTCATCCTGGTAAAAAATTTGGTTGCTGCAATGAAAAGAGCGCCATTGAGATAATAAGCGACTCAAGAGAAAGCCGAATTAGCTGCAAATGCGCTTGAGAAGAAAATCAGGAAGGCTAAGGCATTGAAGAAAAGAAAGTTAGAGGACCAATTTTGAGCAGGATGAAGCAGACAAACAGCATACAGCACTGGCAGCTACTGATGATTACCAAGTTCACTGTAGGTTAGTACAACGATTTTTCAAATCGCGTTTTCCCAAAATTTGTATTTTTTTAACTTTGATGGTAAGTTTTCTCAGACCTGTTTTTATTTAGTATTTACTAGTCTACTAACAACAAGGATTTTTGTAAAATTTTAATTTTTGGGGCTTATAAATATATTAAATTTCTGAATTAAAAAACTTGAAATTTAAAACACAAGTTTTTTAAAAAATTTGTAGAAAAATTAAAATACAAAAATAAAAAAAAAATCCGTTGTGTCAGTGACTAAGAGTATTAACATGATTAATAAATATAAAATAAAACATTTCAGTGTAGGTTCAACAACAACTCTATAAAAATTACAATATAATTTAACTCATTACGGAGATAGGCGAACAGACCCCCCTTAAACTACTATTGTAACTTATTTCATTGTAGTATTTATTATAAAAATCACTATTCTTCACAATAAATGAGAATTACTGTTTTTCAATAGCGTTCAATAATTTAATATAAAACGTATGATTATTATTATTTTTTAATTGTATATGTATTCTTATAGGCTAACCAGAGACAAGGTAATAGAACTGACCAACGCAGCAGAAGGCGACGCAAAGGCGACGTTCACGGGCCTGAATCTCTATGAATATGTATCGTCTCTAACGTCTAGACTTTCCAAGGCTCACTTTACATTAGCAAGTCATAGCAGCGTTTGATCACTAGTGTTTGAAGGATAAACCCGTCCGCTGCTTTATTGGATGGTCGAATGTGAGTTTTAGTTTTATTTTTTTTTTTTTATAAATTTAGAAAATTATATTTTATAACATTCCAGCAAAATAATAGGTTTGTCAGACGTGTGTATACTCAGAGTGGATTTTAAAACTAGGAACCCCAACGTTTAAAAACATTCATGATCACGAAATATTTCTGCATTATGCATTCATAAGTGCTTAAACTTGATTAAATATCAACTTGAATTACGCCTAATTCAAAATCAAACCATCTGTATTGTATACACAGTTTGCATTGTATTGAGAAACACAGTGTATTAGTTGAACCTGATATTTAAATATTTTATAACTGTATTGAGACAAGCCATATTTGTTTAAATTATTATTACAAAATAATTAACTACTATAATAAACAATAAGACTTCTTTTTAGTCACAAGCAACTAATAACATTATTATAGTCCATAAGTGTTAAGAAAAAACGCATTTTAAGTAAAACCCGATTTACTGTCACTAAAATGTCTTTAACTATTTCATATTTTATTAAATTTACTTTAAAGGCCCTTAGCAACATAATATTCTCCTGCATCACAAAAAAAATGTTATCGGTATAAGGTCAGAGAATTTAGTGCTCAAAAACAAGCATATTTTAATGTTACCAGGAAGAAAAATAGCTGATATAAAACTAATGTACTCATGTAATATTATGCATATTAATAAATATTAAATTAAACCAGTTAAGGTAGGAATCTATTTTTGAGTACTAGAATACAAATGGACTTATTTCAGAAAACAGCTTCTAACATCAAAAACAATACAGCATAATTTCAGATTGCGACGGTGTTATGTGGTTAATGGATATTAGCAGTTTTTCTCAGATACTCAATCGCAGACCACTTTTTAAAATAATTAGTTCAGAATTTATTAAACACGATGTTATTAAGTTACAGATAACTTTAAGTTACTATATAAGAATTGTCACACTCACAGTTTAATTTGCATACTTAATTATCATCTCATTATTTTTTTATTGATTTTGAAATTTATTTAACTCGTAATAGAGGTTCTAATCATACAAGCCACTTTAGTACCCCCAATTTAGAGTAACATGTACATACTAAAATTTACAACTTTTTTAACTATCTTTTTATTTGGGAAATGTACTATGATCGCTCAAAATTATATATCTGGCATGTAATAAAATTAATCAATTAAAATATTAATCTTATGAATAAACAGTACTTAAATATTATACTGTCTGGCCATTACCTCTAAATCTAACGCCAGGAAACATAAATTCTACTGTGAAATTACATTTGGTTCATAAAATTTTTATTTATCGCATAGCTATATTTAACCATAATTAAATATCTATGTCGGCAAATATATAAGTACAGTGAATAAAAATAATTTCTCATTTTTACCTAAGGTGCAGAGGTGAAATTTAAGACGAAATGGTCCTTACTTTTATGAAACTTAAAAAAAGCCTACATTGTAATACCATTAATAAATTATTTAAACTGGATCTGGTTACGGTTTTAAAACATTTAAATTGTAATAAAACTCTCAAGACTAAATATTTCTTGATTGTTCTTACGGTTTTTATTATCACACAACAAACTAAAAAAACAAATTTGTAAAACTATTTAAGCAATTAAGTCGGGTACAGCTCGCCTACACCCCTGTCCCACGCCATCGGTCTCATTAAATGGGGTCATCCAAATTAAGAAAAATTTTTCAAAGCTTAATTGAATTTATAAAAGAAATAATGGTTTACAGTGTATCAAAAAACCATATTACAGTTTCTCAAAGATAAGCCCTAATCTTTTAATGATCGTAGGTGAATAACTTTTATAACTTCTTAAATTATAAGTTTAACTAATGAGTACAGTAACATTCTGTACTGTACAAATGAAAGTTAGTTTATTGGCGAAAACAATTCTAGAACTCATAGTTATTATAATTGTGGCAGATTTAGCTTGTCCTAACCAAAATTGCTCATGAAAGATAGGTTTCATAATATAACCCATAAATTAATGTGCCATACACGCAGAGAGTATATTAAGTTTAACATTAAAGTAAAGTGTTTTATAAAAAACCATAAATTTTAAACATATAAAAACATAAGTTTAGGTTGCACAACCCAAGCTATATCCAATTTTGAAGTAAAACAAAGCCCATATTATACAACCATATAATTTTACAAACTGAAAAACACCAACCTAATGACCTCTATATATAAAAATGGCTAAATTCGAAAGAACGTAAAACGCAAAGGTAGTTTTTGTTGCAGTACCAACTGTAGGAAGGAATAACATTGATTTAGTTTTAAGGAAATGTGATTCTTTATGCAAAGCAAGTTTCACAGCACAAAAAGCTGATCAATAATGCAGCTTGGTTGTATTCATTTCACATAAATATTAGGTCACAGTGATATTGATTACTTTTCAAGAAGAATAATAGTAGATTGCATGTGAATATAATATTCTCATGTAACTGCTCTAGTTGCCTTCTTGTTATTTTTTCTGTGAACATGAGCAAAATAGTAACCTTTTTTTATAGATCATTCTCATGACCACTGTCTGGCACACTTAATAAACAAGCAGTTTCTGCGTTTCATTACATATCCTATTATAAATGTGAAAGTGCCTTTGTGTGTTTGTTTTGCTTTCCTGCATAAACTATTTAAGCGACTGTACTAAAATTTTACATGGACGTTTTTAAGGTCTTTGGGATGAATATAGATAGGCTTACTCCTACTTCAAAACTTTTTCCTGGCTTCACTTCAATGGTTAAAATCGCATCTAGGTCTTTAAAGTTGTGAAAATATAATTTAAAGACTCTAGTAAAATTAACTGTTCTGTGTAAACGTTGTATAATGACAATAAAACCACACGTTTCAATAATTTACCTTATATTTAAATTTGGTTTACATCCATGGAGTGAAGGCATAGCAAAGGTAAAACACTTCTCACTTCAACTTCGTGACAACAAGGTAAATCAATTATTTTTTTTACTTTTATCAAATTGTATGTGAGGTTATCATATTTTGTTCCCTTAGACATTGTGGAGCGGCATATTTACAGTAACTGAAGGACCAAAAACGGAGAGATTGGGCATTAGCTTGGTACACATTCGCTCTGTGAAAAGAAGTAAGCGCAGTGAGTCCGTGATTATAACAATTACAAAGTAATAAATGAGACACTAAATGCAATTTTTACGTCCGAAAACTTTCGAGGGGACATTGCATCCATTTCACACTGATGAGGTATACGATACCGATTAGGTATATTAAAAACTGATATAATTCCTGGACTGGACCGAGGAATAGTAAGATATAGCGATTTAGAAGCAAGAAACCCGTAATTTACTGTATGATGCATCATCTTTACATATTGATGACAGCTGTTATGATGTAAGTATTAAAATTATTTATCATTATGTATGTTAATTTTACTTTTTAATTTTCAATTACTATACTTATATTAAAGGCAATTGAGAAAAAGTTACTGTTTTATATACAATCTCATTGCAAAAGTTATACGTATATTGGTCTAAATATATTGTTTATATCGGGGAAAAATAACAAACTCAAATTGTTCGTTGGTAATATAATTAATAAGAACGAGACATGTATCATCTAGAATCAAAATAAATTGCAATTCTTCATAACCTTTGGCTCTCGTTACCATGTACACTGAAAAACTGGGTACCTGATGCACGTTTATATAACTAATTCCATTTTAAAATACCATAGTATCCAATCGTGTTACGTCACAATTGTTTTAAATAAGAAAGCTATGAACTTTGACTTTGGGGTTCGTCTACAATGATCTAAAATAGTTTTTACTGAAATCATAAGATACAAAGGTAAACAAATACAAGGAATATTGCACATAAATAAATCCTTTTTTTTCTGAAGCAATTAATAGAACAGTTGATTTCATATCTAATTAACAAGGTGGTTATACTAATAGGTCTTTTAAAAGGAGAAAATCTTTATTTTAATGTATAAAAAAGCTATATGTGTTAATAAATCACAGGTAAACATACGTTAGAACTGTACTTAGTATGTTTACAAATTTATTTATTCTCGTTAACTTCCTTGGTTAAGCATAAAACAAAAGAAAAAAATAACCGCTAACTAGATGTAAATACCGTCTATTTTCATAATCGAACTCAGTGTTCATCATGTATATTTTATGGTTAACCCATAATTTACATAATTTAGTATACAGATCTGTTCAATTTCGAGATACCATGCAAACAGTTAGACAGATGGATAGAAATTATATTTTTCAGCCAACAACTAATAGATTTCGCTCAATTTCTGCCATTAAGCATAAAACATTTTAGGTAACATATTATTTTTAATATTATTATAACTGCTTTGTTTTTTACTTTCACTCATAAACTATTCAACTGATTTTACTGAAATTTTTACATGGTCATTCGTAGGGTTCTCGGATGAACATATGGAAGATTCATATTTCGAGATTCCCTCCAGGATACGTCTTACCAGTCTCTACAATACCGAAGTATTTCATCTTGTTGTCTACATTTGCGAAATAATAATTTAATGAGCTTGTTACATGTAATAAACTGTTATGTATAAACACTGTTTTATGACAGCAGAACCCTACATTTATTTGATTCAACCAATAATTTCAATTTGTTTATATTTATAGTGAGCAACCATAGAGTAAACTTAGTAATAGCAACAATATTGAATTAAACCTTTTCCACACCAGGATTTTAGCACAGAGCAAGGAGATATGAATATAAAAAAAATTTAGTTAAAAAAATACTTTAAGTTTTTAGAATACATAAAGTATTTAATATAAAATAGAAATTCTCTAACTTTTAATATGTATTTAAACACTGATAAAAATCCATCTTACTTGTATTTTGACAGAAGTAGGCTACTTTAGATGATTATTTATACATTTTTATCTCAATTTATATATATATATATTATATACATATATTTTATACATATATTATATACAAATACTTTGCAACTGTTTCCTGTATACTATAGAAGGGAATTTTTTTAAGTTCTTTTTATTACTTTCTTAAAAACCGTAACAGTCCATTAACAACTTAGCTTTAAGTAAAGTATTGTATAGTGATCTGGTGAAAACGTTTGGCTAACACACACGGGCCATTCTTTACTATTCCAGGTATGACTACAGGTATATTCATAATACTATAATTCCTACGGGCTACGCCCCCAAAACTTTCTTTTTTCTATAAAAATTAAAAATCCCACCTTAGTCTTAAACGTTATATTACAGCTAATAAATAATGTTAAATAAGTCGAAAGAGTGTGTTAAATGTAATCTTTTCTATAAACATTGTGTTTTTCAGCAAAAATATGTTAATTAATTAAACCTTTATTTAAAAATATGTTTAGTTGTCTCTTGACAGAATTAGGCTTAGTTAATAATAATAAAATTAGTATTTTTTATGTTTTATGATCAGCAAATAAGACAAAAACAAAAACAGAGTTAAATTTAAAAATGTACATAAACATACACATTTTGGTAGATCATGACAACAAGCATGGCAAACTTAATATTTGAGGTGGAAAGTGTTTTTGTAATACTTGTACTTGTAAAATCACTCCAGAACAGACGTGCTTTTACTAGTAAAAATATTACAAAATTTCATTCGCAGCCCATGGTAACCGCTAGTAAATAAAAAATTTAAAATAATAACTGAAGTATTTTATTCTGCGAGTGATTTGCAGAATAAGGTAAGGACATATTCTTAGAGCACGTCTCCGTAAAAATAGCTCATCCAGAAATATAGCGAGTAAGGTGTGTCGTACATTCTGTGTTATGGCCAATTTAAGAATCACGTGACGTGCTGTATGACATATATGTGAGGCTTGAAAGCGTCCTTTATTGCTGCAAACTGTACAGTTGTAACCATATTGGAATTAAGGTAGAACTTTAAAAGTGTGTTAACTGTTCATATTAAGTAGTATCAGCGAACCACATGATATAAAAATTTTCTTTTGTAAATTTATCAGTGTAAAAGTTTTACAGTCATTTTTACAAGCTCTAAATGCAATACTATAAAATGGTATGTTACATTTATAAAGTTCTACTTCATTTAAATTAAATGGAAAAACTTTAATATTACTGTATAAATTCAAATATAAACCATATTAATTATAATTATTAGGACTAGATAGTGAAACTTATAATAAATTGAACGTACTTTTTTTGATTTAATATTCTTCGATTGTGGGGTCCAGAATATTCTTGGGGGTAAAGAGACAGATCTATAAAACGTAAATTGTATATTATTATGTTATTATTACAGATATACTGGAATACTATTATTTGCACATGCAAACATTTTGCTAATTTTAATTGGCATTTAGTAACTAAAATGATAGTTGCCATAAACGCACTCAATTTTAAACAAATACAAAGACCTCTAGCTCCTGATTACGTTTATTATTCCTCAGTATTTTCAGATTGAGTGAACAAGTCGGAAAATGATATTTGATTTAATTATAGTTATGATTAATCATGGTAAACTTACTTGTAGTTCAAGTTTACACACACATAGATTAATCAAGTTTGTTGTGTGCTTTGTTACACATCAAGTGATTGAACCTTCTTGAATCGAGTTAATTAACAGCAAGTGGAAAGAGCTATACCTCGGAACTGTTGAATGTGTACAGTAAATGCAGCCTATTTTGGCCGACATTGACTTAGAAGTGGTTGAAATATGCGCGCTGATATTTTTTAAAATTTCCTATAAAACCCAAGTCGTTTCGAGAATTACCTTTGACCCCTAGTGTACCCAAGTCTACAGTACATAGAATAGTTAAGAATGTACATGTGAATTCTTACACATACAAAACATTTCATTTTAAATGGCTTTTATTTGAATCCTCTCACTTAAAAATGTATCATCTAAAATTAGTTAAACTAAAGCAGGTTTTGTCTACTTTTGTTTATAGTTCATGGTAATAATCTCGTAACACAAGAAATTCGTATTCAGATAAAACAATTACTGCTTTTTGTCTAGTAGTTTTGCAGTAACTGCAGAGGCTTATTTACTCAACGAAATATAACAAAATATTCTATAAAACAGAAACAAATTAGTTAAGCTGTATTTACTTCGAAATAAAATAACACCTTCTAACTTGTAATAGTACAATACATACATCGACTATCTATATCAAAGTACTGGTACATCATAACACTTCAGTGAGAATTCTTTAATTTGTAACAACAACAAAACTGTTTTACATTAGTTAAATTGTTGCCTGCTGTTTTCGTTACTTCTTTCGATTAAGGTTTTTTACTTGAATATTATGCTATTCCAGTAACTTCGATTATCAGAAACCCTTTGAATCAGAACAAGTAAGAGAAAATAGGTAACTTTAAAAGTAAGTGGTACATACTGTCTATATATTTGAGGCTTAACTCTACCTCATTGTACTGGGGAATGTACCATACATTGAATATTACGACAAATTGTATGAGATAGCGGCATGGATACAAAACATAGTATCGTTCTATAACTTATTAAAATATTAATAAATTTTCCACCTACGAAACATTTTACTTATTGTAATAGTAATAAACATTTAAAAGTGTTTAATAAGGAAATATTTTGTTTATAATTATGGATAAGTATATTATAATTTTCTGATATTTGCTCGTAGTATGATTAAAAGGAATTTTTGTACATTTTATCAAAGTTACTTGTTAATCAATATCATAAAAAAAAATTATTTACGAATACGTTTATCGACAAATAATGCATATTACCTAATAATATAGTAACTTCAATAAATATCGTGCATAGAATGTTTGTTACTAAAGTATATCAATTTAAGAGATTGGACCTACAGACCAAGCACATAAAAGCTTGTAAGTTAGAATTTACAATTACATTAGGAATATTCAAGTCAACTAGTCAGTAGTTTTATTGCTATCGTAGACGTAATATAGATTACTTTATTGTTATTACATTCTTATAAAATCTAACAGCCACCAATAATACTATGTTTATTGATCAATACCTTAGACTGGTATGTAAAACAATTAAATGGAAACTCGGCTGGACTGTGATTCTGCTCAACTCTTATTCTCCCAACAGACTACATACGAGGTTATTTTGCAAACTTCGTGTGACTAAAGCAGATCCTTCTTTTATCTTAAAGTGTCATGTATAAATAACGGTAAGCACAGAGACTTGTTTAATTGTGATATTGCGCAGGACTAGTTCGCTCAAAAGATTACAACGAATCTTCTCGAGGAAAAGTCGTAAGCTTAATCTGGGAGTTCTACAATCTTAAACCATTCGTTATGAATATAAATTACGCACCGACACTCGCTGAACAGTCCAAATTGCTCTAGAAAAGTCTTTAAACAGATTATTTCAAAGTATAAATATATGTCTTTGTATTAAACGTATTTTGTGCGCTTTAATTAACAACTTTTCCTTAACACGTACTTATATAATATAAATAAACTTTATTCCATACATTATTGTAGTTAATTTTAGTAAAAAATATACCTGCATTTATATATTAAGATTTCGGACATTTTATCATCGTTATAAGAATGGCTGAAAAACCTATTAATCTTTCAAAATTACCATCCTCAATAACCTAATTAAAAAAGGGAATGTAAATTAGTATTAATAATTCCTTTTAGTATTCTTTAGATTTTGAGGAAGGAAATATTTGTATGTAACCACACCTATCTTTATTAAGGTTATAATAAAATGGCTTAAGGCATTTAAGTGTTTTTAATTTCAAATAAATAATATTTTGTCATTATTTAAATAATACATAAAATTCTAATACAAAGACAACAAAGGAACTTTAATAAACTCGGTACGTTGTAAAGGTACACAGTTCTTTGTATATGTTTATCCACATATCATAATGAAAGAGTTATGTAATGAAATCTGATATATAATAGATATTACGATGTGCCATATACAATTTCGAGATTAACTGTTACAAAATTCAAATGGGAGACGTCGCGTAGGTGATGTATGCTACGCTATACATTAAAATTTATGCAATAAATAAATTAAACATTAAGTATCAAATTCTTTACAGTGAGATCGTCCAAATAAACATTTAAAGTATCCAAATATTGAAGTTTATTTTACAACTGGACTTTTCTTCGTCACCACAGAGATACTCAATATCTGAAAATAAATACGTATATAAGTAAGTAGTAGGTATTTTTTAAAAACTGTTGCACATCAATATAGGCGCATAAATATAAAACAGATGCTTTCTCAACTGGATGGGTAATTTTGAGTTGGTTCTAGCATTCAGCAGTCTGGAAATTCGAATATTATGTACAGAGCTTTTTAATTGTGATACCATTTCACAATAAACAAACTTTCTGAGAATATATTTTATTTGAAGGCAATTTGCGTTCATACTTGTAGAAATGCGTAGGACGGGAATATTGGAAAAACCATCTCAAAGGTTACGTCATATTGCTGTTTTGCAACACGAGGTATCTTTCAATATAAGAAGACAAAAACATTCTCTTCAATACGGCACCCATATTATTGGATTTCTCTTCACCTCGACGCTGTACTTCAAAAGCAATTCGCTTAGTTATTCCTTACTCCATGGAAACTTTGCCTAATAATTAAAACTAATATCTAATAAACGTGAAACTAAAGTGTTATAATAATAATTGGCTGAGCGTTATTCAGAACATATAATTTGAGGGAGTGAAAAATATCCTTTCTGATTGTCTATCTGTCTTTCCATCATCAAAACTATATCTCGAAAACCTAACTGTCCTATTGGACTTTAAGAATGTTTCCGATGAAGCTTCTACTACATTTTAAGAACCAATGAGCCCAATGATGGTTGCTTTTCACACCTTGGGATTTGTCTGAGTGTTAGCAAATATTATTACATGATGTTGTGGGTAACCATGGTGGCACAAAAAGTAGCAGAATAAATAGTTTTGTAAGCAAGTTGAAGCACATCACACAACATATTTTTGAACACATAAGATATAAACATATTTACATTATCCTTTTTAATTAACAAATAATAAAGTCAGAGTTAAATGTTGGCTTGTATATTTTTTAATTGTTTTTTAAATTGCTTTGGCTGTAACCCTACTACTTAGGGTTTTGGCTGAGCAGTTACTGAAGGCCCACTATGTAGTAGTATTATAACACATCATACCCTCATTTTCCTCAAAAATTATAATTTTGTTTTATGAAGTAAAAGAAAATATATATTGGGGTGGCATATGTAAATGTTTTAAATTTAAAAATT
>NW_025784038.1:0-27360 GCF_021130785.1 Homalodisca vitripennis
CACCATTTTGTTATGTTCTTGCGCTTATGTTTGTTATATTGAAACAATTAAATTATAATTTTTTACTTATTATTCTTGATGTTTTTTCCCACCAGGGGAAAAGAATTACCTAAGAATTATAATATTTATATGATTTGAGTTGTCCCATTATTATTTTTTTTGTATAAATATCCAAACAATGTGTGTCCCCTATCACTTGAAGGGGATTAAAAATGCCACTCTCTGTAATGTGTGTCCCTACCGTCTATAATATTTTGAAAATCAAAATGGCATGCAGACAATAATTTTCATAAATTCTTCATATTTTCAAAGTTTATACAGACATGGAGTTAGTTGATGCTCCTACATCACCTAATATGGGATTAGACTGAACTGTTAGCGAATAATTTGGGCATTGGTCTATGTGGATATTAACAACGAGAAAATAGTTAAAGTAATAAATTAGAAAAAGAAAGTTTGTCGAAATAATCATACGTAGAATAATTAACATGTATACAAGAAAATAATTGTCGTACTAATTAAGCGAAACCTCCTAAGGAGTCCATATTTTGTTTGTTATTTTGACATTTAATACCAAACATTTCAAGAAAAAAAATCTTATCCTGTAATGCAAACCTCCTATGTGAGAAAAATCCCTTTAAATAATAAAAGGTGAATACAGAAAACCTCCTAAGTCCATGATTCCATTTTGTGAAAATTGGGCACACCTGCTAACTCCCAGTTGATCCATTGTTGGTGACTCTCAGGAAACTGTGGTGCTGTGTTCAACATTTAATTGTTAATGTGTTTGCCTCGTTGTTTAATTCACTACTCACATGGAGAGATTTTTACAACTAAAAGTAAGTATTTAAAATTTATTTATTTACTGTAGTCATAGTAGTTATTTTTTTACATTACTTTACTTACAATAGTGTAAACTTTTGTCTGGGACTTAGGAGGTGTATGCTTAATATTCAGAATTTAGGGTTATGCCTAGTTGACTTTTATTGGATTTACGAGGTTTTCTGTATTGACATCAGTATTGTTGTTTAACCTTATATATTTGGCTAATAATTATTACTCCCCCAAAATAATTCCTATGTAATAATTCCATTTATTAGTGATGAATAATCTAAATTAATATTTAGCCTAATCGTCTTTAACGCTCGACTAGGTAGGCCTTACTAAAATTCATTATCCCAGGGATCTAAATACAAAAGCAAAGGTCAATAACTACTTTGTTGCATTGGAGATAGGTTTAAAAAATTTAAAAAACATTATCTTCCAACAACTGTAATTTTATATTTACAGGACATCAAGAATACGGTGAAAACTTCTTCGTCCATCCTCGATATTATTGACCTATTCTACCCTTTGTCCAAGAGGGGAAAGACTAGTGAAATTAGCTACAAACGTGAAACAATTTTGAAGGGACTTTTCGTGGTTAATAGGTGATGGATCACTTGTCAAATTTTGAACACGATAATGGAACAGTTGATTTTAGATGTAACTTCAAATGTAGATGATGCTGAAACCAACTTAGGCCTAAGTTAATAATGACCATTCATTTGAACTTACTAAGTAGTGATATATTAATATCGGTTCCTTCTCCTCTCCCAAATGAACCCGATGATTTTTTAATGGACATTGCTACTACTGGTAATAATCTCTATTGGACCCTGATTACGAGTACAAAATATCAGTTGGTTTGTTGGATCACATTGAAAATGAAGATGAGGAGCCAATATAAATGTTCAATGATGAATCAAAAATATGCAGAAATAATTTTGAAGAAAAAATTGTTTTGAAAAAATACAAGAAAAAAACCTATGTCTGGAGTTGATAGGATATTTAGAGGAATTTTGACAAATAAGCTTTGGTTGAATTCTCGATGATTTCAAATGGAAATCGAAGATACAACAGACCGATGGATTACCAACCAACATGAGTGTGAATCTAGAAGAAAGATAGGGATGACAGAAATAATTAGAGAATGAATCCGCAGTTAAAAACACGCAAGAAGCGGCACCAAGTAAAACCAGAAGATTGGAAAATCAATATATCTAAAACAGGAAGAAAAATAGGGACTAAGAATATTTAGGAAAAAAGAAGCTTAATGATGGAAAGTGGAAGTCAATGAACATATAAAAAACACCAAGAGAAATTAAGCCGCAGATGTTTATGCAAAAGTAAGAAAAACGGGCAAATACAGTGCTCATTCAAATTACAGAAAATGGACAGAAAAAACCGAATAATTTTATAATGAGTTTTGGGAGGGCCTAGATTGGCAAGCGAAAAAGATTTTTTGTTCAGTTCTTAACAAAAAAGACAGCAAACCTGTACGACCAAGAAATAGAAAAGAATTTGACGAGAGCAAAAAGAAAGTTTTTCAAGTATGTATTTTCTAAAAAAAGGAAATTCTACAGTTTCGTGTTTGTTAAAACACTTTTTTTAAAACACTTTAGCTATTGGATCTTGGACAGCACAAAAATTGGGCAAAAGGCGGCCTAATGGAAGACTCAGAAGATGTGTAAACATTGATGAGCCAGAAGATGGATTCTTTTACGGCAGGGATCAATGAGAATGACAATGTAAAAGTTTCAAGGCCAAAGAAAAACAAGAAAATCGAAAGAAATTGGAAAATCTGGAAGACTTCTTCTTTCAACATTGCCAAAAAGTTGAGTCGCAAATTACTGCAGACCAGTCATCTAAAAATAATATGACCGAGCCTAATTGGACCATCAAAGAGGGAATTGTATATTGTTCTACAATGAGTGTATTGGTGCCAAAAGAAAAAATGTAGGCCCCAGTTTCTTATATTGTACCTTTTCCAATAAATTTGATGATAAATAATCTCGGATTATTTCGGACCAAAAAAAAGTATTTATGTGACAGATGTGAGTTCTTTTAAAACAGGAAACTATAGAGGTGACAAAATATGAAAGCTCACATTATAAGAAAAGATGAGACAAGAGAGTAGAATGGAAAAGGATAGAAGACCAAAAAGAACAGTAAATATCTTACTTGTTACCATGGACTTACAATCACTATTGATGAGTCCCAAATCAAATGTTTTCTATCTTTATACTAACAAAATGAAAACTATCCATTGACCAACCTAACCTTTTTTAATCTTAGAGAACAAAGGATGGCTTCTGCTTCCATTTGGAATGAATCAGAAGGAAGCTTATCATCAAATGAATTTGCAAGTATTACATTCAAGGGCATTTGTTCTCTCCCCTCGCTCCTTCTCTTTGCCAGAAGGTAAGGAAGAAGAATAAAATCCTATACAGTGACGGCTGCTCCATATACAGAACCGGAGCACTAATATATCAAATGCCTTGCTCCACATTGCAGTTTTAAAAAGCAAATTGTCATAGAACAAAAGTACCTCGAAGTTTGCCATAGGTCACGCAAATTGAAGGCTGACTACCAATCCACTCTACGATCGAGCGAAGGCTACGACATAAAAAACATCAACGTTGAGAGCGGAGAGTATATTGCAGTGGTTCAAGGAGGCTCGAATAGCTCCACCGTACTCCGCTAGAGTACATTGAACAGGATTTTTCCAAGATCCTTTGATGAACATTTGTTCTATAAAAGTAGTGCC
This sequence comes from Homalodisca vitripennis, assembly GCF_021130785.1. Classification (NCBI taxonomy): domain Eukaryota; kingdom Metazoa; phylum Arthropoda; class Insecta; order Hemiptera; family Cicadellidae; genus Homalodisca; species Homalodisca vitripennis. The sequence goes on from NW_025784038.1 coordinate 3,590, forward strand.
GACCAGACAGTGGGCCACAGGATCAATCCTTTGTTACTGATATTAAATGAGCGTTTCCTTGTACCTGCCCAGAGGGAATTTATTATATTCAAACTCAACTTTTCTGAGGATTGGACTGAGCTTCCGACAGCGAAAAAAAAATCTCGCAGTGTGCCGATGGGATTTTGAAAAATTACCAAGTCTCCACAAAAACCAGGACTCAAAATTTAAAAAACGAAAGTACAACGATCTTCAGGCTTGAAAGCCATCGTACCCTCCTAATTACCATCGATTTTATGAATGACCTTCCTTTCATTGGACAATGTAAAAATCACATGCTGTATAATTATATTACGTCTATTAATTCCTGTTCAAAGGAGTTTAAATTGTATAAATAAATAATACAATTTTTTGTGTATAAAGTGTAACTTTTGTTTCCCAATATAATTCCTCTAGTCCAATAGTTTAGTAAAATATGTTACAGTATGAAAACCTCCTATCTCCAATGCAAACTGTAGGAAAAACCTCTTAACATCCTAGGAGAAATATATATAAATATTAAAATGTATTGAAGATTAATCAGAATCAGGTTTAAATGGATTACATTATTAAATAAAATACTGTATAAATACCATTAGTAACAACTATAACATTTTCTACGTGGTTTATAGTTTCCACATGCCAGTAAAATATGCCATTTTGGACTTAGGAGGTTTGCTAATTAGTACGACGTATTGTAGCTTATTATTACAATTAAAAATATATATACTTAAATATATTATATTATATATATATATATATAGTATATATATACTAGCAGACCCGACAGACGTTCGTCCTGTACACGTTATAAGAATTTAATTTATAGTTAATTAAAATTACAGTATAGTATCGAAACTGGCCAACAGAAATTTAAATTATCTAAAAATACTAAATAAGTATTTCCCGTTTATAGGGCTGATGTATAATAAGTGGGCCACCATCACAATCGAATTATAGATATTTCTTGAATAGCCTATCCTAAACTTACTAAAATGAACAAACTGAAATTAAGATTATAGTTTATTTCAAACGGCTGAATTATAATAAGCGGGCCAACATCGCAATCAACATTATTGATATTTCTAGTATTTAAGCCTATCTATAACTACCCCGAATTTTATTATATTTATATTTCTTGTGTGACGTGTGTATGGAGCTGAACTCCTCCTAATTGAGTGGACCATCTTGGAATGTTTTACATTGTATATTCCGCAGCAGAATGCGCTACGATCACCAGTTTCAAATGGTTTTCTATTTTAATTCCAGGGTTTTTTCTGACAGATTTGTTGCTGCTATCAAATATGTTGTGTTGCTTTTGTAACATTGTGGTAATTATTGTTGTGAGTGCTCAATTGTAATAATACATTAATAGAGATTGAAGATGTTTGAAGTACATAAAAAACTATAGTCATTCATTGAAGTTATTGAACAAATTTTTAGAAAATTTATTGAACGAAGTAGTATAATGGGTCGCATAACCTAAGTTAAGCATACAAATCAAAAGGTTGATTTTTTCCTATGTGGATGAATAACCTTATTGTTAACAGTTTGGTACACATTAAGTTCAAATTAAGTAGCATATAAATCACATGATTGAATAACTATTCGTCTCTTCCACAAAGGACGTGGCAATTTTCTTGTAAAAAATAAAATTCTGTATAATAGTACACAATCGAAATATGAGTTAACTTATTCAATATGTAATTTTAATTAAGTAACTTCTAGATAAAAAAATGGTTTATAACTACATTAGACGTACAGTAATCCTAATATACTAAATAAGTATTCCCTATAAGGTGCTGAAGTACAATAAGTGGCCACCATCACTATTCAAATTATTGATATATCTTGAATTAAATAGCCTATCTAAACGTACTAAAATGACGATCCAAATTATAGTTATTTAATAGGCTGAAGTATAATAAGCAGCCACCATCTCAAATCGAATTATTGATATTTCATGATTTAGCCTATCTAAACCTACTGAATTTCATTATAGACATATTTAAAATTTACAGTATAGTATCGAAACTGGCCAACAGAATTTTAATTTTTAAAACCAATTTCCTACATTATTAACAATAGTTATTGACACATGTGATGCTCTATTAATTTAATATTACAATTAGCACTCACACAAATAATTACACGGTGATAGAAAAACATCACACAAATTTTGATAGCAGCACAAACTGTCGGGAAAACCTGGAAATTAAAATAGAAAAACCATTTTGAAACACTGCGATCGTAGCGCATTCTGCTGGATCCAATTAAAAAAACATTACCAAAGATAAAAACAACAATTTAATTTATAAAACCAAAAATTAACTGATCAATCACTGGCAACACTTAAATATTTACCAATTTCAGTTTTATTAAAAGTGTATTTTACTAAAACTTCCAATTTTATAATCCTGGGATAACCTCTATTGATATTCTTGGATTAGCCTAATCTAAACTAACCGAATTTCATTATAGTTTATTTAAAAATTACAAGTATAGTAATCAGAACTGGCCAACAGAATTTAATTTTTAAAACCAATTCCTCTACACTATTAACAATAGTTATTCCAACACATGTGATTTGTATGCTACTTAATTTGAACTTTTTATCTGACCAATTTTGTGACCTGCAGATTTAAATGTAAATTACAACAAATTATTTGAAATCCATTAGTTTAAAAACTTGATTATCTAAAAGTGTCAACAATAGTTATTCACACATAGAAACACAAACCCTTTTGATTTGTATGCTTACTGTAGGTTATGTTGAAGGTAATCTGCGTACCTAATAATCTTCTATTAATGTTTATACTAATTAACAATTTTTAGTCATCTCGATATACAATAATTTACACAATGTTTTATTTTTTATTGTTCTATTCCTTATTGCGCTGGCCCTTTATAAAAACTTATAACGCGGCCACGTAGTACACTTTTTATAACTTTATTCTATTTATATTATTAAATGTTAATTTGCCGTATTTACTTTTTGAGAAAACATGAAACCTTACCAAAACAACACACACACATTTGATAGCAGCACAGGAACTGTCCTGGGAAAAAGAACCTGGATATTAAAATAGAAAAAACATTTGAAACTCCGATCGTAAGCGACGCAATTCCTTCGCAAGATCAACACTTAATTACATTCTTACCAAGAAATCTTCCACATTAAAAGCTAAAAACTGTCTTCAATTTTTATATCTGGATAATCTCTATCCTCCAAAGTGAGTACAGAATATAATTGAAATAAGAACGTGGTTGTTATTTTTATATGTTTAATGCTTATCTCCTAATGCTTTTCAAGACTATAATATGATTTAAACGTATGGCTGTGTTGGTAATATTAATAATGTTTACATTAGAACAACTGGTGAAAATTTAACTATTGCAATCTGCATTAGACTACTGATCAAGCATCTTCATAATAACGTAATCTAAATGTAAACAAATGTTTCTCTGCCTCTTTGGTGAACTTCAGCTTGAACAATATTTCACAGCTGTTAAGTAATCAGTTTCACTTCTTGCGTATTACGTGTGTCGTAGGCAACAGTCCTTGTCTGGATCCAATATAACAACACATCCAACATCAACAATTTTATAAATTAAAAAATTTAATTAAATTTGAGACCTGAAGTAAATAACTATAGACCTAATTGAAATTCAGTAGTTTGGATAGGCTATTCAGAAATAATCAATAATTCTATTGTTGATGGGTGGCCTGAGCTTATTAATACTTCCAGCACCTTTAAATACTAACTATAACTCCAATTCGGAATAGTAGTTTGGATAGGCTATTCAGAAAGATAATCAATAATGTTCGATTGAGTGATGGAGGCCCACTTATTATACTTCTAGGCCTCTATTGTGGAAAAAAAAAACATCTTATTTGTTTCTGTAACACTCCTGAAGAGATTAACTAAAAAATATTGTAACTATTCCGATAATAGCATTACGATAAAATTAACGTTGTAAATTAAAAAACATAATACCTTGTAGTATATAAATTAAGTAAATTTAAAAATTACAGTATAAGTTTAAATTGTCGGAACCATGGCCAACAGAATTTAATTTAAAAACCAATTCCTACACCTATTAACAATAAGTAAGTATATTCACACATAGATGATTTTGTATGCTACTTAATTTTGAACTTATGGTGACCAAACTTCTCGAACTGCACGCGAGGATTAACAAAATGTAAAATTACAATACAAATTATTTTAAATCCAATTAGGTTTAAGAACTTGATTATCTAAAACTGTTAAACAATCTATTCACACATTAGAGACAAACACAACCTTTTGATATTGTATGCTACTTAGGTTATTTGAGGTATGCGACCAATATACTGCACTTCCAATGTGCAAAATGAGTTCAAATAACTTTAATAAATAAGTATAGTTTTTTATTGCACTTTAAAACATCTTCAATCTCTCTATTCTAATGTAATTATAACAATTAGCACTCACACAATAATTACAGAAATGTTATCAAAAACAAACACATCAAATTTGATAGCAGCAACAAAATGTCGAGGGAAAAACCTGGAAATTAAAATAGAAAAAACATTATGGCTGTGTGTGTTATATTAAGGCCTATAATGGGTTTACGTAGAACAATATGGTGAAACTTCATCTTTGCAATCTGCATTACAACTACTGATTCAAAGCACTTTACAAATTTATATAATTATTAACTTTCCTAAATTTTTAAATAGTGTTGAAAACAAATGTTTTCTGCGCCTCATTGATGAACTTCAGCTTGAAAATATTCCACAGCTGTTAGAGTAATTCAGTTCACTTTGTGTTATTACGTGTCGTTTCGTGGCGCCAGTCTGGCGCGGATCCAATGTCAAACACTCCACCATCAACAACAATTTATTATTAAAAAATTAATTAAATAAACTATTAAAACTTGACCGAATTATGAATCTAAACCATTCTCGGATCCAACTGAAGAAAAAAAAATTTCATTAAAATCGGTCCACCCGTTTAGGAGGAGTTTTAGGACCATACACACGCACACAAGAAATATATATATAAAGAATATATATATATATATATATAAAGAATATATATATATATATACTGGAGGCTCACTGCTAAACGTCGAGAGCAACCAACAAATTGTATTTCAGCGCATTGAGCCGTGGCTACTCAAGTGCTCGTTCACCCCTCTCACTGCCGATGTTCCCGACTCATGTTTTTATGTGACACGTGAGTAAAATCGGTATCTCGCCAGGTTCCTGAAGGTGTTGTCCACTTGAAAATGTAACGTCAAGTCGATCAACTCCGAAGAGGGCCAGGAATTCTGCTATAAAGGTTAGCCAAAAGTTTTATCGAATATAATTATTTTAGCTAAAAACCATGTAAAGTTTACTTATTTATATCTGGCTAGAATGTTCTAATAGCGAGTAAATACATTTTTCTCATAATAATATTTTGCTATCCAGGATGTAAGCAAACTTTAGAATATTGTTCGAAGGACCCAAGAAGATATAAAAAGTTAATGTACCTAACGGTCTATAAATTTTTGTTTAACTTCTGTACCTGTATTGTTTTTTAGTTTTTTAAACAAGTAAAAAATAAGAAATTTAAATTTTAAAACAGTTATTTCTTGCAGTCTCAAAAATAAAAAAATTAATATGATATTCTTATAACACGTTTCAACATAACAGACACGCTTAGTTTTTAAAAACTGAATACAGCAAAATGTAGAAGGACCTATATATTTCTTGACAGAATAATAAAAGCTGTTAAAGCTAATTACAACAAAATTTTACAACCTCATGATAAACAAAGGTCAGTAAACAATGTAGTTTAAACTTTGAACTGTTATAATGCACTGGACAATTTCCATTGTTTACATGTTTAGGGCGTCATTGGCCTTGCATTGCAACAGTCGAATACAGAGAGAGAACTTCTTAACGTAATCTAGGTTAGAACACATGATAATGTGTATTATTGTTAGGTTTTACCTGTTTAATAACACAATAGTTTGTGAGACACTCTATATATTTCTTTGAAGGAGGAGCTCTTCTGTTATTTTAAACTATTTATTTTCTAAAAAAGAACAAATTCTCCAATATTTTTTTATTTACAACACAAGGCCTTTCAACATCCACGATGCCATCGTCAGGTGGGGAATGAAACAATTTCAAAACAAAATAACTATTTTTACAATTTACAAACAATTGTCAGCCAAATAAATAGTTAATGAAACATTTGCATGATTAAAAGTATATTAAAAATTATATTAGTATATACAGTAATTTAGGTCAAAAAGAATCTAGTTATATTTTAAAGGAAAGTTACATTTTAATCAGTCCAAAAAAATTCCTTAAAATATTTTATCTTCTTGTTTTTTAACATATTATAATTTTCCGGTAAGCGTCGAATTTTTCAAGGTTACAGACTTAATGCAGTATGATCGGATTTTAATAAATGTTTGGAAATTTATATTTAACATTTTTTCTTTATTTATAATATATATTGTGTTCTTAAAATCCTCTTAGTGGTTTTTATTGTGCGTGCGGCCATTGTATATTATTATCACAATCCACAATTCCACTTTTATTTTCGTTTTTAAACTTCTAAAAGTACTATTTTATAATTATTTCTTTACATTCAAAGGGAGACATTACTCCACCAATACGGTAAAGATATTGTTTTTTTTGCAGTAACGGTTATTGGGGGGGGGGGGTAATAACGCTTAAAACTTAGAAGTATTATGTGTCTCATTTTTTTAACTAAAGTTAGTTTTTGGTGATTGCGAAGGTGACTAAGAAGGAAATAATATTCATCCAGATATTTACTATTGTTCGTTGATACATGATATCTGTTACTTCTATATTTCGGTAGTTATTGTAGACGACGCATTCGTTGCTCCCTTTTGCTGAATTATGCTCTGCATTGAATCCTGTGTATATATTCTTAAAGATAGATATAAATATACCTTTATTGAATCCTACCAAGGCTAAAATTTGCAATTATGCCTCTTAATATATTTAGTTTATGTTGCATAAATTTAAAGTTTGCTCGTAAGATTGGATGAGTTTGAAGAACATTTGATTAATTTATTTGTCTTTAAAGCTAAGAAAGTGGAAAAAATATACACCACAATATGGTACAACTAAGTAATCATACCCAGGTTTATCCAATCGATGCATTAATAAAAATTGCTCTGTTGAACCTACACAGCCATTTAAACCATCTGGTTATTGCATTGGATTGGAAGTGTGAGGAAATAAAAATACGTATGTTGTATTTATGTGGTTATGATTTTTAGTATTATGATTTATGACATCAATGCAAAGCATTTTTTCTCTAACTATGTTACTTAAACTCTACGGTAGAATATCAGAGAGTTTAGCGTGGTTCTACATAACGGACTGTTATCAGCATGGTATTCACAAGTAGAAAGATCTAAAATATATATAATTAACAGTCATTTAACCACTTCTCCATAATTACCTATATGTAGTATAATTATGTAATGTAACAAGGGCGTGGAGGCTTGTTTGTTGCTTGTCATAATAATGAGGAAAGTTACTGGTCTCACAACACGATGAAACTAGGTTGATGCTGTAATTATCTATTTACGCCAATTACTCTAAGCGGGATTAATATTGAAATAATAATTAACTTTTTTCATGTATATATTACTTGAACTGCAGAATGTTTTTTTTTAATTAGTAAAGATTTATGTTGTATAAGATAAATAATTATTTTTAAACTAACAATATTTTTGAAATTTTCGAGAATTCAGTTATATAAAATTGTCTTTCTGACACTGATCTCGATCAACTGTTTTGGATCAGTATTATAATTAAACATAAGGGTATTTTGGAAAACTTTAAGGTTTGTAATACATGGCATGAAGAAAATAATACTTTTCTTCTCTTTTGAGTGTAATCGAAAGACATACTGTATATTTATTTTTACGAGTAGATATGAGCCAGTGAGAGGAAAAGTGGTACAAGTCACTTTTTTATAGTTTTGAGATTCTGAAGGGTTTACTAAAAGGAGTACTATAAATCTATTCATCATAATTAGCTTTTTTACTCTATGACAAAATTGGTTACTCATATCCTGATTTATCATTTCATATATCAAAATATGTACTTAATGAATTGCAATCGATTTAGTAACAATTTGCAGTTTATTTCAAAATTGACATTGTACCACTTTTCCAAAACATATTTCGGGTAAATAATTGTTTGAAAATGTAAGAAACTGAAAGATACTCATTTATTTTGCCATTAGTTAGCTACAAAAACATTGAACAATGATAAGTTAGCCTATCCTTTAGTCCTTTTCATCATCGGATTCTGATTCACTGCAACGATCGATGATGGGGGGTGTCGTCAATTCCTTCAGGCTGATTTCCAACTGTCAGGTCTGTGTAGAAACTATGGTGGATGGGAGGAATGAAGGCTAGGAGATCCATCCATGTCCCTTCTTCTTCGCTGCTGTAACCGGACGAGGTGACGAGTACAGAGCTTCAGTTGTGATACTTGCGAGGGATACCATTCGCCTTCCTTTTTTTGCTGGGGTGATGTCAAGACAATCAAAGGGAATGTCATCATTCAGTGTCTCCTTGTAAAAGATCTTGAAGGGTTGGTCCCTAACATACCTCAACCATTGGATACTAAACCAAGATACTTTGTGTTTATCTACATTGGTTTTTCTTCTAGTAATTGATCTTTCGAGCGCCTGCCTGAGTGGAATTAAAGTCTTCTCGGTTCATGATTTTAACCACAAAGGGCTTCTTCTTCTTTGACTTTGTTATGGTATCGTACCAATCACGAGGAGAGTACATTGTTTTTTCCTTTAGAATACTTTTTCTATAATGCCAAAATCTGGCGTCATTAGGTAGAAATGAGTGTACGCTGACCATAAATTTATGATCTACTGTCTGAATTTTTACAATTCTCTTGTTGAATAAACTGCATCATGGTGAGAGCAAGCTTGATGTTGCGGTTTTGCCCGCCACAGCTATCGCTGTGAAACATTATTACATGACTAACATCATTGGAAACAATTGTGACTTAAGTGCTCTGTAATACAAGAAGCAACCTCTTGAGATCCTCGGGAACCTTCAACTTCATTCCAAACATACATGAAAGCTGAACTATCTGCTAGCTGATTGACAGCCCAGATTGTACACATACATGTTTCTTTTGTAGTATGCAATTGAACATGTCAAATTTGGAAAATAGCTAATGCCTTCTGAAGATCAAAACGTAAATGAATAAACGTTGGAAATTGTTCTTGGATTCTAGTAGTCTAGTTTCTCCCTTGCAAGGTCTGCTTTTCTCAAATGTATTTTCCTTCATACGTTCAATATTTCTCTTTTCTTCTTCATCTTCAGCTATGGCTAGTTTCATTTTGAACGTGTTCACATTTCACACACGTATCCCTTGTGAGGGCTGATGAAAGTGCAAATTGAATTCAAAATTGAACACTTTTCTGTACATTGACTCTGATAGAGGTTGTGTGTTCAAAGTATAGCAATGATTTCTTGTACAGATTGTACATCTCTCTAATGTTAAGAGATTCTGGTAAATACTTGCGGTTCGGATTGTGACTTCTTGTTATAATGTGATTCATACGAGGGAGAAATGAAGAAATATGATCTCCTGAGTTATTTTCAGTCTACCTTCATCGGATTTGTTTAACAGAAAACCTGCTTCCCCCTTAAATCGCTACCGGGCTCTTTTCCATCTGTAACCTTTTTGAGGGCTCTAGAAGCCTCTTCCGTTTGAGATTTGAAATGTACCTAAAAAATACTGCTTGCACACTTTAACGTTTTTGGTAGGTAATTGTAAGTGGTACCTTACTGTTCGATTTTTTATTCCTCTAGAGCCATCTCTTATTCGATGAGTAATCGGTGTTGACTGCTGGCAAAGTCCACAAATATAAGCATTTTGTGCTTGAAAACTGGCCATATCGTAAAAACTTCTGGAATAAAATCTTCCTTTCTTCTTCGGCTACCAATTCATTGCATTTATTTCTGCAAGAAGGCTAACATGGTTCATTTACGAATATTTTATTTTGCGCCACCTTTTTGCCTTTTGCTGTGAAATACTCCTTCCCATAAGCACGTTTCATTTTCCGCTCTGTTTTTTTGTGTTAATATTCCTTTTACGTTTTCTTGTTTTGGCACGCTCAGCAACAACTGCGATATTGTTGTTCTGTAACAAAACAAAATTCTTTGTAGGCCAAACAATAGTATTTCAAACTAAAAGAAACAAAATATGTTAGTTTTCGAGCTATTATAGGTGGTTTGTCACGTACTTTATTTCATAGCTTTGGAATAGCTACACACTTTGGGATAACAGTTTTTCTAAAGATAAGATTTTAAATAGGCTACTCAAATAACCAATACAATGTTTAAAAATTTGTGAGGCCTTTCGCCAGGTAGGCTGACAATCTACGGACAACTCAAAATGTAAAACATTGTATTGGCTATTTGAGTATTTTAAACTCCCTTATCTTTTTATTATTACCAATACTACAGCAACAATCTGCAATATAACAGTTTTTATGTTGATTAATGTATAAGAAGAGATAATTAAAAATATAATTATGAAAATATCCGCACCTGAATTTTCACTGACAGAAGAGATGTTCTGTGGTTATCGCTGCGCCTGCGTTTTTCATGATCTAAAAAAATAAACTCAAATTAGGATTTGGCAGTATAATTGGATGGTAATTATATCCTAATTATTGTATGGGCCTATAGGCATCTGCCCAAATCAATCATGGGCCTATCTCATATGCAGAGATAGGCATAGGCATGGCCTATACTCTGCTTGTGTAAACAAACAGCCCACTAACTTAGTGATAGGCCCAAGCTAAGGTTAATTTTCTAACTTTGCTAGACAAATTGGAATTCTCAAATCCCACTATAAATAATCTCTTTAAAGTACAATAATATTACAGGCCAAGTAATATTCAAAATACAATAAGTAGGCCTATTGCCTATTGAGGTTATAAAAAGTGAGGTTTAGAGATAGATTAGAAAGCATAGTTACCTGTACTTCCAGCATCAGATGGAATGTATTCTGATCCTGAATCCAATAGAATTGAAGGAGTTGAATCTTCAGATTCACTTTCCATACTGGTTTCGTTAAATAAACTCTATTTGAGAAAAAAATTCAAAACTATCACTGTGTTAAGTCTGCAGAGGAAGCAAAAGCACTTAACAAGACACACCACATGGAAAAGTGAAGTAAGTCAAGCACCTTCATGGAAAAGTGGTATAAGTCAAGACTTGTACCACTTTTGCTTTCAGTATTTCACCTATTCCGTTGGCCAATGATTATTCACTGCCATCTAAATCAGAAAAAAAAAATCAGGATTTGACTTGGATCACTTTTGCATGTGATAGAATGAACTTACAAACAATATGTTACACAAATAATCTCAAATTAAAAAAAAAAATTGACTTAGACCACTTTTCCTCTCACCGGGCTCATATAGAATAATGAAAAAACAGAAACTCAACATTGGTCAGATTTTTAACAGTATTTAGCCCAAAGGGAAGCAAAATGTTACGGCCACTGATAAAGTACGCCATAAAAAAACGCAATCCAGTCCCTGGAGTATGGCCGCTCCTTCTCAGTGGAATTTTACTGGATTTTCCCCCTGAGGATTACGGAATTGAATCACAAAGTGACACATAATTTCAGTTTAATACAGTCTAACCAAAACTAATTTTAATAAAAAAAATCATATGGAAGTTATTGTGGTTTAGATGTTACAATTTATTACATACATAATATTTTGGGGTAATTTTCTTTTTGAAATTATTTCCATTTTTACTAAAAATTGTATTTAATTTTTAAGATCTGGGGTACACATATGTGTTTTTCGCCTCTGGATGGTTTACCTCCTAGTTAAACATTACAATAAGTATCCGAAAAAAAATTCGATCATTTAACATAGGAAACCCTATGGATGTCAAATATTCACATTAATAACCGCAAATTATCGATATATTGCGATGGATATGTTTCCTTCAAGCAGAGGAAGATTGTAGAAGAGAGTGAAAAAATCCCTCAGGCTATTGCTATGCACCCATGACATGTCCTCACTGTGTGATAACATTTAAAACAAGTAGTACAAGATGTCATTAAGGTATTTCTAATATTTCAACGTATTAAGGGCACATAATGCGTACACTTTAAGAGAATCTAGTAGTAAAGTATCAAAGTAAAACGTCAGGTAGGCTTTAATAGTGGTTGATATAGTTGACTTTGTATTTCAAAACATTTACTAAAATTATGTTACCTTATAAGAGGTTAAAATTAAAATCTGGGTGTTATATGTATACGCTAAGACAACAGCAGTTGTGTTCCATACTCAGAGAACCTGCAGTAGGCAATTTCCATAAGGATGCAATAAATAACCGAGTTTCCTTCATCGCGTCATAAGCTAGAGTCTGTGAGTCCCGGTAGTTGATGTAGACAGTGTGGAACAACTAAAACTCATCTTACAAAGAACACGTAAACATTTTTGGCTGAGCATCAGCGTAAGTATATCACTCGAGAGGCTTCGGTAAGTTGTCAATTATGTCTGATCTATCCGTTCTCCACGTTATCTTGAAAACTGACATATAAGCCTGATATTTTTACGAGACTTCATGTTATCATAGACAACCCCATTTGGACTCTTCAATGGGTTTAGCTGAGCCTTATAAACTATTATTTCGTTTTTCTTATGGGTAAACACGTGAGTTCAACGAAAATAGTATCAGAGTAATTAAACATGTAGCGTAATATTCAAAATCAAGGCTAACTACCCAAACACATACAAAAATAACCTTTTGGTGACTGTTCCAAGAACAAACACTAAACAGCTAACCAAATGTTTCCGATCAACATGTCTGTTTATTCCCATTGACATCTAAAAAATAAGCAATCTATTGAGTTTAAAATTTAAAATATATTTAATGTGCATGAAGATGAACTTCTTTATAAATAACATTAAGTTATAGATGGTGGAAGTTATTCTCAGGATTTGTCTGAGAGGCCCTGAAATGTCTTTATTCTTATTTAACGTGTGATATGGTAACACACATAATTAAGCCTATCACAATGAAACTGTACATAAAAAAATTACCATAAACTATGCAACATTTATTTTTGCCTTAATCATACATTGTACACTTTATATTACAGATCGATTTAACAAAATTAAATAAAACTTTTTAAACTATCTAAGAGAGAGTAAATTAACTATCTTAACTGGTTACCAATAACTAAGTGCGAAGCACAGTTTAGGGCAAATAGCAAAAGAATTAAAATAAAGCCATGACAAGACCTATGGTTCATATATAAGAACAGAACATGTTTAGAAGAAAAGTAATTAATTTAAAAATAAATAAATAAAGCACAAACACATGTCATGTTCTGGAAAATGAATTTCCAGGATATGTAACTAGGCCAATATGTTATATTAAATGAGGGAAGGGTGCCTCGGGGAAGAAGTTATTCTATTTTCTTAGGGAAGGATCGATTTAGCTGTGCAAAAAGCAGAAAATACTATATTATTACAATTTATATCCTACTTAGTAAGTTTCATTACCAAAATAAGTCATATTCTCCCTTATGCTATCTAGTTATTTTTTTTATTTTTTAAATTGATTTGTTGGAAGATGGATTTCTCTAAAGACGCCAAATTACCAAATGTTTTCAACGATTAGTGGCACTAGGTAAATATCTGTAATTATGAAGATTATTCATTTCTCTGAATTTTATAACTAATCAAAATTTTTTAAATCATGGGTGACATATAGTTTTTATTGCTAACTAAACAAAGTAATGAAACTTTGAGATTTTAATTTTATTTGTAGTACTATGTTGTAATATAGACCTTTCGTAAATATAACTTCATGTTTTGTTATTTATTTCTATATTATTTATTAGAGATAATTTTAAACATTAGTAGTCAAGTAACTTAATGTTTGAGGTAAAGTAAAAACTATGGCTAAATTATTTTGACTAAATTATGTTATGATTTAACATGTTACCATCAAACATAAAAACTATGGAAAGAAATGTTTTAATCGTACAAATATGTATTATCTTTAGTCTATTTAATCCTGGGTCTTAAATTATATTACACAGACTAAAGGTTCAGGTGTATTAAACATCCTGGGTAGTAAATTACCCACTGATATAAAAACATAAGCGAGGAGATTAGTGAAAACGCTATTAAAATTTATTAATGGTTAAGTGTATGTTGTACTTGTATAAAGGCGTGAAATCTGCGATTTTAAAACTTTCTCAGCCAAACTATTCTCATAAATAATAAGAAATACTTCATACCACATCTTTGGCACACCTGTCCAATTTTTTCTGAAATTTTTCCATCGTTCAGTGATCTTAGTGTTGAAAAAAAATCAATAACACTACATTTCGAGATCCACAATCTGATCTATTCTTCAGCTATAAATAACCCTAACACAATATTTACAAACTAAGTTAAAATAAACAAATCATATCAGAGCGTTGTGACACGCGTAAGGCGAGGAATCACTACCACCATGTTGTTTTATCAATTTCAATAACTCTAAAAACATGCACTTAATAAAAGAGAATAAAACACAACACAAATTAATTGAAAACTGAACTACAGGAATACAGGTCACAAAACGTCTGAAAATGTATCCACTATTGTTTTTTTCTGACTCAGAATAATATAAGTTTTAGTTTAATTTAAGACTACTTAATATTTAAAATGTAAATCGCCAGAAAATTAAATTTATATATAAAAAAATTTAAAACGTTTTTAAAAAAATACGCCAGAATCATCACAGTTACGTTAGGCAACATGATCAAAAATTAAACTGGAAAATTCTTACTTTAATACTTAAAATTTTCCCTAATCAAATCAACTAGAATAAACTAATATATTTGAATATTATTATTTAATAGAATAAAATAAACGACGTACCATTCATGGCATTTGAGATGCAACCCAACGATTCACGCACATTTTTACATTTATTATTAATTTTACTAGTGGTGTATATCATAAAAATTGAGACAGGAATTCTATGTGGCATACAGGCAGCTCCACCACACGTCCGGCTCTGAGCAACAAGGCGCTGCACGGCGCTTTAGGTCTGAATGGAGCTTCAGGTGTGTAAAATGGAGTTGCAGGTGCTCCAGGGAGCCATAGTTCAAACTTGGAGTCATAGGTCCTGCATGGATCCATATTTGTTGCACACAGTGCTGAATAGAGCTATAGCTGCTGCATTGGAGCCATAGGTACTGCACGGAGCTATAGGTAAAGCACGGAGCCATATAGCTGCTAAATGGAGCCATAGGTGCAATCATAGTAGCTGCAATAATATCCTATTAGTAACACTTTCATTGCTATAATTCTACATTATACTGATATTTTAATTAAAATAGAATTCACTTAACGCTAAACTACGTGCATATTTGATTTAAAAGTTATAGATTGGAGTATATATCTTATTATTATATTATTGTCCCTTTTATAAAAGCGGCATAAAAACTATTAATGACTTTCTTGCTGTAATGCTACTTTATATTTACTTCAATGTAAATAAATAACTTTCAATATAGTCCATACTTAACTTTTTATTATGTTTTGATGGTTAATTTTGAAATATTATACTGTAATCTTATTTTGTATTATATTTTGTAATAGTTTGATTGAATGAATCCTCCTCTCCATTCTTTGTTTTAAACTGTGACATCAAGCCCTTAGACAGTACTATAGATCGTTTTAGGTATAAACCGAAGTTAAAAAGGGAATAATCTTAATAAAATAACTATACAGTTAACCAAATGTAATATGATCTAATATCAAAAACGTTAATTCAGAACTATAGTTAAAATTTTAGACGAAATACATTTGTTCATTGGATATCCTAAGTTATAAATATTTATCACCATTACTTATAATATTTCTATAGTAAATGGCCCTTTAGAAAAAACTCCTCGTTTTTTGCGTTCTCCAAAAAATAATTGTAGGTTAATGTACACTCTAACTTTATATATATTAGAATAAATACCAATAATATAATATGGCACTTCGTTGTTCTGGTCACTTTTTGCAGGGACGTAGTTGACGTTGGAAGTTATGTTCGCTACAACTTAAGTATGCTGCTATGTAAGTATATCCGAGAGATAAAAAAACAAAACAATCTTAAAATTATAGAAACTTTTGCCATATTAATTATGTTTTATTATTTAAAGCAAACACTCACAATTAATTCAGTTGTTACTATTGAATTATGTGTTTTTTTTTTATTATTATAAACAATTTATATCATTTAATAAACCATTCTAATTTGACATTAACTCCCTGGTCATCAAAGAAAGGCTTGTGTTGCAGATAAAAGTATTATGATTTAAGTTTGCAGAAGAAGAGATATTCGTGACGCGTATTGAATTTCATTAACAAGCGTTTAACCTGACGTCGTTCAGAAAGTTTATAATTTCACATCAATCCCAGTAATGTTGCTAACACACGCACAATTACAGTTAACCAAAGTAAACCTTAATGTTCAACCGTGGCTTTAGTTGAACTTTTTAGGAAACATGATCTCTTACAAGTACACCTAAAACTTTGTATTATAGGGTAGAGTTCCAGTGTACGTGTGCCCTTTGTGTGTCTATGGTATAGCACTTCAGGATTACTAAAATTTATACATTTTAAAAAAATTAATAATGATGCAAATTTAAAGTAATCAAATTATTCACTCGTTTTTTATTAATTAATACCAAATACCAACTCTTTCTGGGAAATTGGTTATATAATAAGTATATTATTTCTATAACCCAGTAACCCTGCATTGGCAAAACAGTTACTGTTACTTCTTAAACAATATTGGTTTAATAGGACATGAAAAATAACCAAGTATTTTTTAATGATAATTATGGTTACTGTCATCTTAGGCAGAAACAGGGGAACGGTGACTTTACTATCAACATATGATTTCGAGACCATATACCCGAAATAATTGAACAGAATCACTTTTGTTTTTTAGGAACTGAGGGTATACTCGTTTGTGCTCCTTTATTTGCTTAGGTTCGAGGTTTTACAATCTGGATTACTTTCTCAGATGAATAACTGACCTACCACATTACTACAGATAGATTCTAGTACTTTCTTTTGCATAGTATATTTTATTATAAATTGTAATAAGTTATTTCTACAGAACCTCTATCATTTAAAGTAACGTACTCATAATCTGGAGGACTCAATCAATTAGGTATGGATGTTCAAAAAGAAACTATTTTCAAAATTTAACGGGCTGTATTTAAAATATTTTAAACAAAATTATTATCTTCCTTTCAATGAAATTTAGCTTATATACCACATGTAAATTCTTATATACTCTAGTCATATACGCTACATCTCTGAAATATTCCCAAGCATTTAGGCCCTTATGATGTACGCGATAGTATTTTTCCAAGTACCTCAAATAAGCCGAAAATTGCTTGAAGCTTATCGGCTGCTCAAGAACAAGGTAATTGCAAATCCACTCCTTCACCTATGAACTTATTACATACACTAGAAAAATATTCTCCATAGACTTATAAACTATGTCTAGCTAAGTAGAAGTTAAAATGGGGATGAATGATAATATGATGATGTAACATTAAATTGCTTCAATTAGAATTCCAAAATCTAAGAAACATAATATTAATGGGTTACTACTAAGTAATCCATACTTAGCTTTATCAAAACACTTCATTAATTGATATAGCTTTGTCAAAACCAACATAATAGGTGATATATATATATATATATATAGCACAATGAAATTATATATATATATATTATATATATATATATATAATATATATATTTCATTGTGCTACAGTACTTAGTATCGATGTGCAGTACATCAATGCAATGCACAATGCTCTATCAAGTAACCTGAATTCTACGGTGGAATATTTTTACGTTGTCGTCTAAAGGGTCGGTCACTCGTGTTATACGTTCAAGGCAGTTACTAATATTACTCAGAAAATACTATTTTAACACTCTGTATCATTCTTTAGAAGTAGTACATATTCAGTAACAAGGGGTAACAAGGGGATAGGGACTTGCTTGTTGAGTGTTATAATAATAAGAAAAGTTGTTGGTCACAGAACATGACGAAACTAAAGTTGTTGTAATTCATTATTGATTATTTAATAGTAAGCAGGAAAACATTGAAGCTATTTAAATTTTTGCACACGAATTGAAAGTATGTATGTAACTTTTAGCGGTAAGCTGCTTTAAAGTTTTATTTTAAACATATTATACTGATTAAGAAGACCACTACTTTAAAAGTAATACATATTTTATTTATGTTCCTCACTACAAGAACATGGAACTTCCCTTCTGGGTTGATCCATAATTTGAGATAAATTGTTATAGTTAACCTTCTTGCTATATACAAACATTTTATAGAATTTCGATATAAAATGCATAAAACAATTTTATTTTTGTTAGGGGGTACTCGTACAGTTACATGTACGTTTATAATAAAGATTACATTTATTGTTATATGTTTTATATGTTTAAAAAAAAGAAACTAAAATCTAATGTTTAGGATTTACAGTATTTAGCCCAAGGGAAGCAGAAAGCTACGGCCACTGATAAAGTACGCCATAAAACGCAATTCCTATCCCTGGAGTGTATTGCCGCTCCTTCTCAGTGGAATTTTACTGGATGTCTCTCATGGGGATATTTTTGGTAGCTGATATTACGGAATATCACCAATAAAAACAACACAAAATTTTAGTTTAATTTAGCTCAATAAACAGTTTTTCAATATATAAAAAATACTTCAAGATGTTGAGCCATTGCTGGTGTAAATATAAAAAATATAGATTTTAAAAATTTTTTACCGTATATTTTGGAGCGGTTCTTTGACATAATATTCATCATAATCTATTTGAGGAATCGGCACAAGAATGAAAAGAAAAATTTGAGGTGGAAGATTTGATTGATACGTCGGAGTGTTACTGTGGGAGGATGACGGTTGGAGTGAGTGAAGCTGGCCTGACTATGAGGAAGTGCTGCCTCCTGCCCAACACGACTGGAGAGGCTGGAAGTGACCTGGTCTTCCCTTCTCCCAAGTTCCATTTGTAGCCCTCGTTATAGAAATCTCTAATGGATACGACTCCTACAACCAAACCTGGTTTATCGAGGTTTCAATAAATCAGTTTATAGTTAGCAGTTATGTCTTAAATTTCTTCTGATGCATTATAAGTTATCTTATACTTTACGGGTTTGTTGATAAAGATTAGATAGGATGCTCTACACACACACACACACACACACACACACACACACACACACACACACACACACACACACACACACACACACACGCACAGCACGCACGCACGCACGCACGCACGCACGCACGCACGCGCACACACACACACACACACACAATATAGGCCATCATATCAAAATAATTTAATTATAAAATGTGAGGGCTTCTGTGGTGTAAATGGGTAGCACATTCACCCGGCAAAGGAGAGATCCGGGTTCGAGTCCCGGCGGAGCAAGTTCTTTTTGTGATTAAATGTTCATTGAAATTATATATATATATATATATATATATATATAATTCTAATTCTAATTATACTTTCTTAATTTATATTTTTTAGGAATTAATATACATGATGTTTGACATACAAGTTTTCTTTTATGAAACTAAGTTTTTAATTTCAATTACAATATATCAAATTATGCAATATCACAAAGCAATATATTATTTTACATTAATATTTTGCAACATTGGAGAAAATTTTCGTATTGAGTTTTTATTGTTAAATATTTTTTATAAAAATGTAACAATATTATTTTACTTTTTGTATTTTATATTTAAACTATCGGTTTGTCCGTTAAAATATTACTGAAAAAAATAGCTAAATTATGGTTAATACTTTATGTAATTATCCCCCACTATTTTACCAATAAACATTAAAGCTTAACGTTTTAGCGATAATTATTAATGCCTTTTAACTAAGTAAGATAAATATAACATGGTTATATTATCCAGGTAAATTAATGCAATACAGATATTTGCAGACACAGGATCGTCGTATTCTAAGACCAACAACTTTACTCATTGTCATTACAGGCAACAAGCAAGTCTGTCCGCCCTCTTAACATTACAGTTTCTACTTCTTGCACCTTTGAAATCACTGTAGAAATTAAGAAAACGACATCTCCTTTTCTATTTAACTGACTGTATAAAGAAATGGCCATAGTTTAATTACATGTACAAACTGCTGCACGATTTGCAAGGTTTGTATATCCGAGTTACCAACCTACATAATTGTTTTAGTTTCTGCTTTGCATTTACTAAAATGAATTTATTATATCAATCACTTGAATGTTTAGAATTAATCACATATACAGATGGAATGACGAGGGAGAGAAGAGAGGGACTCTGCCTCGCTTGTTAATGAAACGTAAATTCGGACTTTCTATAATGTGTATTTTTTCTTTTGACGTGTAAAATATATTTCTTGACTTAAATAAGACCATGTATAGGAAAGTTTCAATCTATTTGTTAGTTATAAAGATGCAATGCAAGTAGCTAATGGGGTTTCTTTAACATATTCTAAATTTCTGTTGGCAACGTAAGAGGAAATAGAAATAATATTATTAATGACAATTTGCAAAGCTAAAAATTCATAATTTTTAGTAGGTATGCAGAATAGTTTTATAAAGCTTTTTATGTATTTCTATTTACATTTTTAAGAAATGAACTCATTTATGCTATATTATAAATGTGCAAAATGAATATGTGGGTTTTCTGTGTAGATTATAAGATGAAAGCAGTTGAGTTCTGTACTCATAACAGCGTGGGTTGTTGCACTCTGAGAATCTACAGTTAATCTTCATAATGATGCAATAAATAACCTCGTTTCCTTCATCACCTCCAAATAGTCTGTGGTTTCCAGTAGTACAGCGGAACAACGGAATGTAACCTTTCTTATAATGCGTTCTTGCAAGTTAAATTTAATCTGTCTTATTTAAAACTTCAGTTTAGAAAAATGTATGATAGATTTATTAGAATTTTCCTAACAGAAAGATATGTGTATTTATTAATTTACATCACTCACTAAATGTATAAGACGTTTTAAAATCTATATAGTACTCTTTAATGGCAGTGTTTTAGCTTAGTTTATTACTCTGGAAGCTGGATAATTGTAAATTATACCTCTATTTCTCTTCAAGACAATCACTTTTCCAAGACTTCGAAAATTAACTTACACATTGCCCTGAATATTCATGAAGCTTTATTCCAAAGTAGTCAACAAAAGATTTGGTAATGCAATAGTGTCAGGATAATTAAACTTATATGCAATTTGAGTAAAACCGTATGAGATTTTAATATTTACCATAATCAAAAATGTTGCCTTACAACCACAACATATACAATATCATCATTTGGTGTGTAGGATTTTATTATTTGCTAAGAAGACAAGATTTAATATGTGTCTATTACATTTTTAATAGAAATTATATGTAGATAGGATGAATTGTTGGATACATAGTATATTTTCTACCATCGAATTTGGTTCATGCTATTTGAGTCTATGATTCAGTTGGCTGACACATCTCCTATTTCGTCCTCTGGATGAATGCAAACATTTATTTACTGTGTGATCTTCTGGCGAGTTGTACTCGTATCTTTTAATTTGGTTCAGAATTAAGTTTTCAAAACTATTGTTTCTATTTATTAATGTAGCACCCACATTTGTCACCATTATATATTCTATATATTAAAAATAATGATTTCGCCTTTAGATATCTTGTGTAAACTTGTAACTGCCCTAAACAAATAAATATGAGACCTTTTATTCTGACAACTATAGAAGGTTGGAACCACCAATGAAACGAGTATGTTCATTAAGAATGAAAGACCACAATCTTTATTCATATTGTAAAATTTGCACCACAGACAATATACCCCAACTAACGAGCAGATCTCTGCAGCCACTTTTCAAGCAGTATATAAAGAATTATCATACTTTTCCAGGATTAAAATCATATAATGAATACTTTTAATAAACCTTTATTAAACCATGCATAACTAGATAGGCAAAGTTAAATACTCCTGTTAATCATACATTTTTAAACTTATGTTTTCAATATATTATTATTATGTTTTATTAATGTATAAAAATAATAATACGTAAGTGCAATGAAAAGATGGTAAGCTTGTATTTTATCCTTTATGTTTAAATCGTAGAGGTAATATATACGGTTTTATATATTATATATTGAATTATGGTTTCGAAAGACTTTGATTTAAGTAAGTAAGTGTTTGGTTATAGTATTTTGTCTTTTATATAATCTTATTCTTAAAGTCAAGCTTGAAATTAATTTAAAATGTAGACCTTAAATGTATCGTGAATGTTTCCTTGAATAGATACAAATTACATAAGCTGCGCATTAGATAAGCCTATTACTCAAAGAACAAGATACATTGTATTTCTGTTTTGTTTATCTTGCTGTCTATCCTCAGTGTATCTCAAACAAGAACTTCCTATAGACATTGCGCAAAAAGGTTGATTTTCTTTGATTCAGTGCAGGTACATCTAATACTCTCGATTTAACAGAGACCCACAGATGTTTTTATTAGACTTTAACGTGTGATTTAGCAACACGTGTATTCTAGCTAATATATCAGAATGAAAGATGCTATATCATCAAAGGCTGATAAGCGACACATGGAGTGTTGGGCAATACTACTTTGTATTTCTGTAGAGTACAGGCCAAAGGAAATACCTTAAATTAAATGTTTTTTTACCATGCACGAGAGATTAAATTAATGACAGATGGGTTACCATAAATAGTACAAAACCAAATTCAAAACTGCGTCCTCACACGATGGTAAACATAGATCTATAAATATTGTGATGACACAGAAATAGAAATAGGCTTGATAAAAGTATACTATACTTGTTAATTTTTTAAAATTTAAATTTTAGTTATTTAAATTTTTAACGCAGTTATATAAATAATTTGTTTGATAATACTCGCCATTTCCATATTACTTGATGTGATGTCTATTGTTAAATATAGGAAATAATACATAATAATACATAAAAAATAGGAAATCTACCTCATTAATTTTAAACTATAGGAATAAAACAGAAACAAATGGTATGTTACAGGAAAGGAATTTCCTGAATATGTAACTAGGATACTAGGTCACCATTAATAAGAGAAGGTTGCCTCGAGGCAGAAGTTTACCTTCTTTCCTTAGTGATGAAGCGGATTACCTGCACAAACAGTAATTTTTAAATTATTAAAATGGTATATCTTGTATTATAATTTGTACACAAATTAAGTGACATTCTCTCATGAATTGTACAGTTAAGTGTTTTTTTGTTTAAAGATTATTTCTGAGATGAATATTTTTGAACCCACCAAATTGCATAACATACTTCACCGTGCGTGGAATATATATTCACTATTTTTATGTAGATAAATATTTATTTATTTCCAAATTTATTATTCACCAACACTTAAACATTAAAATATACAGTTTTCATTGCCAATGTAAATACTCTTTGGTATTTATAATGTTTTACAAACCCCACTAATTATGTTATATTATAGAACTTCCTTAACTTTAATTTTACGTTAATTGCATTTTTTAATGTGTAGAATCTCAAACAATGTTAGGTTGAAATAATAAAGAAACATTTGAAATTAACATAAAAAAAC
>NW_025784039.1:0-24487 GCF_021130785.1 Homalodisca vitripennis
CTCATTTCAACAATGTCCTAACATTTTGCTGATTTTTTTACATAGATAACTTCAATCTGTTAGATTCATACAAACCTATACCTTGACAGTGACATCTAGGTTTTCCTTTATGCTTTTGGGAACCCCAAAGTTAAGCCAATATTTCAGCAATAGATCAAAACTAGTATTTATTTATTGCAAACATTAATATAATCATTCAAATATTTCCATATAAACATTTATTATTTTAATTATTGTACCCATAGGAACAAATCTAGACGTGTCTTGCCACTTTTAAAAGATTTAGAAATTTGTTATTAATTTACCCTGTATTTATATAATTGTAGCCATAGTAACAAATTTAGCCTTTTGTGTACTATTTGTGATTTTTTTTTATCTGGATACCATTATATATTTTACGAAACTAGATAAATTAACAAATTGGCTATATCAGTTTCTAATTATTATATTGTCACACTTATTAGGTGCAGTACCACACTTAAAAAGAATTTTGTATTAATTTTTTTTAATGGTTTATGCATAACGTTTTTATACCATAATGATCTCCACAGCCTCCTGAGAAATATGCGTAGTATATAGTTTTACAGTAAAAAGTGAATTTGTACAGGATTTTTAAACCCATTAGAAGGAAAGCAATTAACCTAACCTCTCTAGGACTGAATGTTTGAATTGATTTTGGCAAAAATGCATGTGTGTACTAAAATAAAAATGAGTTTGGATACAGATAATTGTCAATTTTTCAGGATATTTTAGTTTTTATTTGGTTGCTCTTACAATAATGTTGTTGCTTTTTAATTTTGTTTAGTATATATTTAGAAGAAAAACAACAAATCAAAAGCAATTAATTGTCAATATTTTATTACTTTTTTTGTTTATCTGTTTCAATAATTTTTCTTCAAAACAGCACAATGTTTTCTACATGGAAAAACCAGTTTTTATTGTATCACTTAAGTATAAAGTATAATAACAAAGCAATCAAAATTCACTTATATTTTTTTCACTTTTTTGATGATTTATTACAAAGCTCCTGAATTAGTTGTCTGGGAGATGAGATAAAACTCTTTGTTATATTCAATTGTAATTATTAAAATGATAATGAAAATAAACTATTTAGCCTTACATTACATACAATGACCATTCATTTACTTTTTATAATTCACTTTGTGCATTTGATACCTCAATATCACTATCAAAAGTATTTGTCTACTTATGAAGTACGCAAATTGTCTTGTTCCATTAGTAGCGGAAGAACTAAAATCTCATTCAACAACTATAAACAGTTGAACACTAAACATTGAGAACACGATACGTAGAATGTAAATAGAACATTGAAGTGATGAAAAATTGTGCATATGGCAAAATGTGAACAATAACAAAACGAGTTATTAGTTGTGGTTCCAGTGTCCAAATGTAACGAATCAAAACAGAATGATTGATTGTTCATAAGGATGCAGGAGGGCACAAAACTGCGATCTAGTTGTAAAACAAACAAATACATTATCGTTAGCATCTAGAAAGAGTACAAGTGATGCTCGGGCAAGTTTTCCAATGAGTTTAAAAAACATTTAAAAATGACCTGACATATGAGGTAAGAATGTCCGCCAGTTCCAGGATTAAAGCAATAAGCAGAATGAAAAACATCAGGTAAATTATGAGTTACTTGTGGAGGAAAGTGTTTACTTTGCGAGTTGCCTTAAAGATATGGGAGTAAGTTAAAGGATGGGATACTTTTCATCACGATGAAAAAAAAATCATATGAAATCTTTTAAAAGGTTAATTGACATTTCATAGACTATTAATAATTATTTTTAAGGGAAATGTAACACAACTCTAGATTTGTTTTTGTATTGAAACAGCTGCTTGAACATAGGACTGTCAAAAAGAAATAATATGGAATGTTTGTAAAAAAATAAAATCTGTGAATCAAAAGTTCAATTTAAACAAAATTTGCTGCTTCTCATCATTTTATGGCACAAATCATTAAGGGCTCTTGTTGGCCAAATAGGGAATTTTAATTAATTATACACAGGAAAGAAATGTTTAGGAGTGGAAAAACAATGTCTGTTGCAGATCTCAGCTGTATTGTTATTCAAGATAAAGTATTTTAAATCGTATAAATATTCTAACTTAATAAAGAAGTTAAACTTAATATTGTTTACTACACAGTTCAGTACAAATAACTGACAACATAAAAGAAGGCTGGTTTTGTGGAAGGTAACTTCAACAGGATGAACAAAATCTTGATCCTTCAGAAAAAAGCTATTAGAGAAATGGACATGTTGAGATCCATTGGAACACTATAAACCTCATTTTTAGACCTTGGTATTCGGGACGTTATTTTAATGAGTATAGGACATATACACCTCCCTTACTTGTATTTAACCTTCAAATCTGAGGCTACAAGAACCAATTAGATTATTTGTGGATTACTGTTTCTCTAATGTCATTTGGACTCAAGAGATAAGCTCTCAGATAAGTTTTACTGTCTATATTAAGCAGGATAGTTTAGCCATTGTGCTTAATGACTCTTCTGCCTCTCCTCAGGGTCTGCATTCATCAGTCTTAAACCCCACCTTCATCAGATGTTTGCAAAGAGGACCATGTGTTCTGTTACCATCCCAAGTACTGGTCGTACAAGGTGTGGCTGGAAAAGAAACAGGATTAATATTGTAACCACATAATGGATGCAATAAGACTAAATCGTATAGCTTCCGCACTCATTCTGCGTATATCGCTAATTGTAATAGGTTAATTTTGTGCCTGCTTTGGAAAAATGCCTAGTACCCAGTAATCATCAAAATTCTTTAAACTTGGAAAATCTACAAGTGAAACATTTTAAAAATGTTACAAGCGATGATCGTTTACCACAAACAAAAGTTTTAAGTGGTTTAAAATGATTTAAAGGACTTACCGAGAAGATAGGAGTGATGTCATAGTGCGTACTGGAATTATTTAATAAAATCCCAAATTCTTTTAAAAAGTCTCCTTGGGACAAAGTCCATCAAGAAAACTGCTTTTGGAACAATCCTACAGATTGTATGACATTGTGTGTGTGTGTATATATGTATAATTATTTTTTATGACAATTCACAAATTTGTGGTTGCTTTGTGGCATCTTTATACAGGTGTTATGTGCAAATAAATCATTTAAATTTGAATTTGGAAAGACCATTGTCAGCAAACATTGAAAAAATGTTTAACCTGATTCAACAAGAAAGCATTTAACAGGAATGTCCCAAGTTTAACAGGATTTAACAAGGAAAGTGTAAGGTAGATTTTTTCATGAGTTTCAAACTAGAACAAAGTAAAAAATGGTTCCAAAGTGTCTCACACCTGAATAGAAGGGGATGATTTGTTTCTAACATCCTAGAAAACTTACTTGTGATAAATAGTGGTCGTTTACTTATGATCCCGAAATGAATCATCCATCGATGCATTAGAAACCACCTGGTTCTCCACAGTTAAAAATATCAGAAATGACAAAATCAAAAATTCATGGCAATGATCTTTTTTTATAACAGGGATTATGCACATTCTTTAGAGGGGCTCACACAGTGAATCAGTATTACTACATTAGCATCCTGACTACCTCACGTTTAGTGTTTACAGAGAAAACTGAATAATTTATTGAAAACAAGTGGTGTTCCCAATGTTTTGTCTGTAAAGAGGATTTTGGCCAAACAACATTCCCGACTTAAACCATCCACCCTACTTACCTGACTTGAACCCCATTATTACTTATTCCTTAAAGTCGTCAGCTTTTAAAGGAATAAGATTTGAGACTCTTGAATCAGTGGCGGAAGTCAATACAGGAAGTTATCTGCAAGCATTGCTACACACATTGGAAAATTTGCATGAAGCACTGTACAGACTGAGGGGAGAACATTGAAGGAAATAATTTTCAAATTGCAAAAATTTTGTAACACCTTGTATATCCTCCTTGCTTAGATATAAGAGTCCAGACCAACCCGTAAACATAAGGAGGGGCAAAAACCATTTTTTTATTACCTGAAATCTTTCGTTAAGTCTTGAATTTATTTTTCCCAGGCCTTTATTGAAAGAGAAGGCCTCAACCACAGCATAGATCTGGTTCTACAAAAAGGTGATCAGAACGTTATGTTACGATAATAAGGTCTTTTCCAAAAGTACCCAGATTGGTATCATATCTCCGCCGATTGCTGAATCAATAAAACATGATAGAGTTGATTTTTTTTACTCCAACCTGGACAAGATTTGTATGTAAAACACAGGTTAGCTCTCTCAAAAAATCCCCATAATAATGGACTGAATTTTGAGTTTGGTTCAAGAGTGGAATAATGGACTGTCAGATTGAACGTTCACATGACCTGGATTGGTATGTACTGTGCAACTTGATGTTGAGGCCTAAACCTTCCCAACCTGCCCTCTTACATCTGGATCTCAAAGTGAAATAAGAAATATATCAAATTTAGCAAGTAGTTTGCAAACAACTGCTTAATTTCTTTCCACCACATAAATCAATATATTTCCTGCCACTTACTCAAGCAAACCCAAGTAAAATTGTCTGTCTGCCCAACCTAAAACATAGGGACACACCAATGTTTTCATCCAAGGGTTGTAAACGTAACACCCTTCTCCGTAAACATTGTGGTGAGTAAATAAAAGAGTGTGCTTTATAGAAAGAATGTTCCATTACACTCTTTAAAAGTTTGTAGGTTTTCTAATTTTGACCCCTTTCTAAAATGAAACAACAGCGGTTTGGTTAAAAAATTGAATATATTATTTGCAAATCAAATACATTCTTTCTTCTGGTTTAGAAACGACACACATAATATTTTTATAAGTTTTTTTTTTTCCAATTGCTCCAAAGAGTCTTCAATATTTATGTATATTGACTGTTATAAAAAATCCTAATTACCTACCTGTTTACTGTTACATATTGAATGTATAATAATGATAACATCCTAACTATTTACTTTTTTAATTTTGTTTTTATATAATTTTACTTTGTCTCTTTCACAAAATGGACAGGTGGTGAACAACTCAAAATTTAAAAAAAAATCCTCACAACAGATTAAAACTGCTTAATGTTGTTTATTAGGTTTTTAACACACATAAAATAGGCATTGATTAAAAAAATTATTTTCACTGTATTTTGTATTTTAAAATAAATTAGGAAGGTAAACATTATAATATAGTAAAAAATTTAGTTTTGTGAGTATTGTTCAAATTATTCATTTAAAATGTTAATATTGGAAGAGGACTGTTTATTAATTTCAATCAAAATATAACATCACAAGTTGAAGAGGGACTGTTTATATTTCATTCAAAATATAACATCACAAGTTAACAATAATTAAACTATATTAATTATTAAAAATGGTATTTTTGTGAAGAAGCGCGAGAGAACTTTTACAATTTTTCACACCACTAAAAAAATTAAAGACGGTACACTTTATGGCCACTCCATTTTTTTTTGTAGTTTATAAGGAGCTAAAGCTTACAATGATTTTATTTTTCAAACACCTACTGTCATTCTGAGACCAGAAAAAAATCTGTTAATTTTGTCACAAACACAAAATTGTTGAATGATGTGTATTGTGCCAAATCTCAAGAGATTAAAAGAGAAGTTTAGTTAATATATAGACAGAGCCAGTCACGTTCCATAAACAGTCAAGAAATTTAGGGCTAATATTTTGCACATTCTGATGTTTAGATTCATTAGATTAGTTTTACTCCTGATTAATATTAGTAACTAGTTTTTTTCAGGATTTACTAAATAAGGTAAGGTTACAATTCAAACAACTTGCGATCAAATGCAGCATTTTTATTGGCTAATGTTTGTAATTGGTTCACTAAT
The DNA here is from genome assembly GCF_021130785.1 of Homalodisca vitripennis. Classification (NCBI taxonomy): domain Eukaryota; kingdom Metazoa; phylum Arthropoda; class Insecta; order Hemiptera; family Cicadellidae; genus Homalodisca; species Homalodisca vitripennis. The sequence continues at coordinate 5,840 of NW_025784039.1, forward strand.
AACAAACAACACTATCATGTAAAATTATACATTTTTTGTACTGCATGTTTATGACACACTTAAAATGTTATCAACTTAAGATAGAATAAGTTTTCACAAAATGTTACATGATATACAATTGTAAATATTACAATTCTACCACTGTACAGGAAATTTTACTATATCCACAGCATTATTACTAATAAATAGTAGGACTGTACAAAATTATATGAGTAAGAATACTCAAAATGGTAAAAACAACGTAAAGACTTAATCAATAAAATATACAAGAAATCTGCATAAAAATGCTTCTAGTAATATAAGCAGAGAAAAATTAATAAAATAATACATCTACGTAGTGTATAAAAACAAACTCAAAAATAAAAGATTAACATGACATATGTGACCACGTTTAAATTTAAAAAATAGTTATAAATATGCAAAAAAAAATAAATACAATCATGAATTCTGTACCAAACATTGATATTTTATGATTCTCCACCATCATCCTCTTCACCACCATCACTAGAAACATCAGAGTCACTACTTCGGACAATAGTAGGAGTCGATGCCTTTTCTTGCTGCTCTGCAGATCTCACAATTTTGCTGTAAATTCATTTTTCTTTTCAAGTTCCAACCAAGGATCTTCCAATGCATCTTTACACACATACGCGGAGATGGGCGAGTTGTTGGAGTTATTAAACACTACCTCTTCTCTGAAAAAATTTAGATTTAAACAATTAATATTTTGTAGTAATGAGTACTTACAACATGTTGTAAATTTTTTTTATATTTAATTGGTCGTCAAGCAAGCGTAACATATCAAAAAGTTCATAATCAAACAAGGGATTCTATTGGGAAGTTTTCATATGTTTCTATCTATTGAAAAAATGATGTACAAAGAACTTAGTCTGACGTTTGAAATTTATTATTTATTACGGCCTCAATACCAGGTTATTTCTCGAGCAAACCTTATTACAAATTAAAAAAATCGCTATTAGGATTTTTATATTGATACATGAATTATAAACACTTAAAGAACTATATTTTTTATATTTAATTTGTCCATTAATCAATAAGGAATTCTACTGAGATGTTTTCACATGTTCTTTTCTATAAAAAAATTACATAAAATGAGACTTGGTGTGATATTTGAGATTTATTATATTAACCCCTTAACCCTCTAACTGCCGTTCAACGGATATCCATTGTTCATTTTCATTCCTTACATGTCAATCAACGGATATCCGTTGATTTGGACCGAACCCTTAATTTCATTTGTTGATACGTAAACACTCAAGTATCAACGTAATTCATATACCGTTGGAAAAGTAAATAGTTTTGCAGAATACAGCACTGGTTTTTTAAATTGTTCTATGACAGTGGAATAAGTTTATAATGACGTTGCTGTTTTCCTTCTAGGCACAAAAAAGTTTCACCCACTTTTTGTTTTTATTTTTATCTAATTTTAAAACAAAATATTACTATGCTAAATTTGTGGGTTAATGTAAAATTTTACAAAACCCAAAAAAACGTTAAAATAACTGTTTTTATCACGTAATTCTCCATTTTATTGGAAATGCAAAATTAAAAAATTTTCATATCTACTAACCATAAAAATTATGGTTCATAAATATGAATTGTAATGAAAACCTTAGGTTTTATCACAATATTTATTAATATACTGTTCTCTAAGTTTATTTTAAATAAAGTTATACCAAATACAGTTAGGTTTACAGTATAACAATTTATAAAAACATTTGTACAAATCTGTGTTTTTGATCAAGAAAACCACGCTTCTTGTACTACTTCAGTTTTCTCCGCGCTCTAAAAACTAATTTATTTGTGACTTTAGGCTATCTTGGAGTTTGAAATTAATAAAACTGAATTAATTACATTTTTCCAGGCACACACCCTCCCTCTCTTTTACAAAAAATAACATGTTTTTAAAGCTTTTCAACATTTTTTCAGATAATAATATTCAATGCAAACTAATTGATAGAGACACCCCCCCCCATATTATTAAAATCATCAGCAATCTGAAAAGTAGTTAGGAATTACTAACTAACCCACTGCTTCATACATAGTTTTCTAGACTTCTTCCTGAAAAAATAAGAATAAATTGGCTATCTCAGACTCTAATATTTATAAAATATAACAAAAAATTTGTTGATTTCTTAAAAAAAAATTGATTCAAAAACTGTCAGCATGGGTTGTCGAAAGGGAAAATCTGTTATTTTTCACAGTAACAAAATTCATTGAATCTGTGATCAATTCTTTAGATGAAAAAAATAATGGGTTATAATTATGGATCGTAAATGATAGTAAATATTTCAAAAAACAGATCCTGTATGGAAAAACAATTAAATATGGGGTACCTCAAGGCTCGATTCTGGGTCGAATTTGCTTATATGCGGATGATACAAGTATAAATAATATAAATGCTCCTTCTAGGGTAGAAATTGAAATTAGACTAAATAATAATTTATACATCTCTGACAATATTTTACTCAAAATAATCTACTTCTAAATTTAGACAAAACTATCTGTATGACTTTTCATGCGAAAGATTGTAAATATATAACAATTTTATTTTTTTTAACTCAATATGTAGGAATTATATTTTATAAACAAAAATACCAAAAATTATCTAGGTTCAAAAATAGATTTAAACAATACTAAATATATAAAACGCTTTATCCATTTACTGATCTTTGAATACAAAAAATGCATGTACTGTTTATATAAAATCTTTGATTAATTTAATATTCCAATATTGGTATGAAAATAATGTATTAATTGAAGATTAAAATTGTGTTTTAGTTCTGTAATGTAGAGGCTTTTGTTATTTTAAGACTGGACACCATTCAATGTATTCTTGTAATACTGATGAATGAAGAATAATTTGATTGATTAATTAAATACTACCACACTTTACCGGAGGAAATTTTTATAGTTTATGCATAATGGTTTTATACCACAATTATGTCCAAATTTTCTTGTAAACAGCAATGTATTACACATATAGATTTGTTATAAAAAATATAATTTTTCAAAACGTTCAAAGTGTGGGATACAAAAACACAAAAATATGGCCTGCCCATCTGTGGCAAAAATTACTGCCAGGCCAAAAAACTTGAAGTTGATACAGTAATTGTAAAAAATTATCTGCCCTTATTCAAACTATAACTCTTCCTGAATTTGGACACACTTTCTTCCTGTATTTTGACAAAAAGAACATTAAAACTATTAGCAGAAAAGTGTTAATTAAAATCACCTCACTTTGTCACCAGTAATGCATTCAGCCAACAATCTTAATATTGGAATTAAGGATCTTTTATTTTGTCTCTCAATGCCATATATACAAGAGACAATAGTATGCATCAAGATTCAAAATCAAACTGGCAATTGCATTAGATTAATTTTCTTACAAAATAGAAGTTTTCTAATCGTACATAATTTTTAAGTCGAATTGTAATGAAAAATAAAAAAAATTATCTTAACTAACTGAAGTCTGCTAAGGTGTTAACTTTTATTTATGTATCCTTTTTATGACTTAATTTGAGGACTGACTATTTAGTAATCACAGGAAACAGTACATAATCTATATTAACGTAAATATTATATTTTGTTTATATTCAAATAGTAAAAAAATAAATGACCTTTTCTACAAGAGCCAAGCGTTTCATAGGCTATACCAAATACTATTAACCTATTTTGTTCATGAAGCTCAGTAAAACTTAGCTAACTTCATGCCTATCTGAGGGTCTATCACATTAACTAAAAAGCTTATAACAGCACCCTACTTTTAATTTTCGGCTTTACAAAAAAAAAAGTATATCTTTGGTAATTTTTTATTTGTTTTGTAAGTATTTTTTTCTTTTCGAAAAAGAAAAAGCAACAGGCTATTATCGATAATTGATTAATATTCAAATCATCGATATTCATGAGTAAAGAATCCTAGCTACAGCTACTTAAACCAAATTACGTTTATATTTTAATAACATTGTATTTCAAGTTAGGAGTATAAAAGTAATAATGTTATGGTGAATAAAAAAACAGTCTGTATTTATAAAATATAACAAACAAAACAGTACAACATTTACTATTTTGAAGAACAAAAATAAAACATGTCCATAACCACTGCTCTTGCTGCCATACACAGCTTTCTTCCAAAAAACATCTCCGTTAAAAATGCAATTGATCTGTTTACCAAACTCCCTATTATGCAAACCTTAAAACAGAGTCAAACCATAAAAAAATTTACAAAAAGGCATGAAGTTATTTCTCCTTGATAAATGTTTTTACAGCGTCCGTGAAATTCCTGACTGATGGCAAATTGGACAACCTGGTAGTTTTATAATATCTTAAAGAGTTCAAGTCGTTTCAGTTATTTTATTGACGATTGTATTCTGTTGTAAGAAGTTATCCAATGAATGTAATTGTTGTTACTTTGGTTGAACACACGAGTTATTGCCATTACAGAGATCTTCAATATTAGTGTCAGTAACAGGTAATTCGGTGGTAACCTATTACCGGGATACTGTTTGTGTCAGCAACAGCTGGGGTTGAATGATATGTTTCGCATAGCAATTTTTTTGTTTTAGGTTAACTGACTGTTAAAATAAAAAAAATGTTTTCACGCATGTACTTATTCTCAATGAATACGTAAATAAAGATTATTGTCTATTGTCTACTTCGTAACCAGAAGCAGCCCAGGCCATTTCGTGCAATCAATGATGGTATATATTAGCAAATGGAAATATCTCTACATTATGCAATGTTATTATGTGATAAAATTTGGTTTAGATTAGGTTATCGTAATTATGTTACTAGTAGTACCTAAGTTAAAAAATAACCTTTACAAATGCTTATATGATCTGAGCTTGAATTTTGAGTAGGCCTACTGTCCTTGAGAGGATGATTTTCTTATTTCACCAAAAGTACGGCGGTGGCAGTGAAGCTATAGTTTTAAAGTATAAAGGAAATATATGAATTTTAGATTATAAAAAAATAATACAACTTTCTTCATACGAAGTTTGGCCAGCTACAATTGCCTTAACAGGTTAAACAAATATGTCTGACAACATTCCAAACAGTTTTAACCCTCCAACTGTTAATCCACAAAATGTGCTTCTGTAGTGTGTTCAGCCACAAAATTTAATTGCTCAAACATTTTTCCTTGTATAATTACTTTTTATAATATACTCCGCCAACTTAATCGATTTAATTCATGCAAACTTTGGATTTGGGAAGAAAAATTGCTAAGGAACAGATACGTTTTTTTGGTATTAAAAGAGAGATAAGCTAATTTAGTAACACTGTGTTATTTTATTGTAGATTTGCATTGCATTTTCTCTGACTGGTGCGCTTTTATTACACCTAAATCATATTTCCCATTACTTATAAACCATAAATTTATAAATTTTATATAGTACAAGCTTTCAAACCCATTTTATATTTTGCTGAATGAAAAATTAGCCTATTACAAAACTTTTTGAAATAATGGTAAAATGTAACTTTTTTACGTTTCAAAAAAATAATTTATGGAAATTATGTTCATTGGTTTCTGTACAGTTTATGTCAATCTGAGTAAGAAAATATGCAATATAAAATGTATTCATGGACAATTGTATTAGCAAAACTTGTTTTACCAAAGTCTCACGTATACAGCCGATTTTCAGAAATTTATGCACATCGCTTTTTGTTGTATAGCTTTATGATGCTTTCATAAATATGTTATAATGTTTATGTTTTTTCTGAAACCAGATAAAATTTGACACAGAATGGCTCATCTCACTTTTAAATATTTCTCACTATAAACTTCAATTTGCTAGGTATATTCCCCCCCCAAATTTAAGAAATATTTTTTGTGAATTGTATATTTGATTTTAAAAAGTTTTTAGTAAAGAATTTTGAATGGTCAATTTTACAATATAATGTAATTCTATGTTTCATCCTTCACAAAAATGTATACTTTTTATATATATATATATATATTGCTTTTATTTTTATATTTTTAATAAATTTTTTTAACCCTTGCGCGAAGCTCTAAAACAGAAACAGCCCGACACTACAGGATGAAATGACTGCCAGTTCTAAGGTTAAATGATGGTTCAATATTATCCGCTCACATTGAGTATTAGATGTTTATTATAATGCAGCCAAGTAAAAAATTAGCCTACACCAAGTGGCTAAAACAAATAATTACTTACAAAATACAACATTGTCAGGCTTAGTTAAGAGAGATGCCAAACTAGGCTTAGACTACAAAACTCAACCCTGAAATTTCCTCTGGAACCATGCTTGTTGTAGGGGCTGAAATTGAGACTGGAATTTGAGCTTGGAGGTGAGCTCCAACCAGAAAGACTAGAATTGTTGCTGTGATTTCTTTGATTCCAACTCTGTCTGGCTCTGCTGACAGGGCTACTGACACCCAAGGGTATAAAATCTGGACTTGCATGAATTGTTCCTAGGACTGGACAATTCGGCCTCCTCGGGGAGTCATGTAGTTACAGTTTGGTTGTAAATATAATGGTTGTCTGGCCCCATAACTATGACTTCTTGTTGGTGTTCCACCTGAAAATCTTGCTCTCTGAAAGTTTGGCGACCCTCCGTTCATTCTGCTTTGTTTAGATACCAAAGCGTTTGTCCACAATAATCAAAGTTTGATATTTATAGTTCAATCTTGATCACAACTCATAACCTCAAAATGGTCAGGTTACAATAGTCTGCAGCTATACACAGTGTTATACGCACTAACAAATGAAAAAATTATGTAAGATTAGTTTTTTAAACTAAACACTTAATTGGATTTTTGTTCAGTCACCTATAACATAAATACGTAAACTACGATAGGCCAAAACTCATTTACACTAAACTAAACAAAACAAGAGGAACTCACCAAATTACCAAACCAAAGGAGTTACATGCTAAAAGTAAAAAACCTTTTGTTTTATTTTTTTTTTTTTTTTTTTTTTTATCTTTTTGTTTAGCGTTAAGGCTAATAGGCTTTGGGGAATCCATGAAGCCTCGATGTGCGATAACTATTATTCTGTGGTTGTCATGTTAATAAGGTATTCAGCAGTATTAGTCAATCCATATACATGTATATCTAATAGACATAATCGAAGATATTAATGGTAATACATGAATGTTTCAGTAGTGTACTGTAGTGTTTCGTTAGTCACTCAAAAGATGGGAGTTTGGGAATCTAAGACATAGGTGGGAAGATAGGGAATGGTGGGGTGTTAGGAGAGCTTCTCGCCAGGGGCCCATCAGGCATTCCTATCCCGAAAGGAAGGGCCTCGGTTGAAGTGCCCTATTCCCAAGGTTACATGTATGTAGTATGTTGATTTCTGTTGTGTATAATTCAGTTTAGTTATATCCTTCGTTTAATTGCAACTAGAAAACTATTTAGTTCTTTGAAAATTTGACTATCATTGGTTTGTAATACTCTACATAAGTTTCACATTATTTAACCCAAATTGTTTACTAATTAATTTGAAATTTGTGCTTCTAGCATGGTCATTTGCCGGGCATCTGAAAAATATATGCTCTAAAGTTTCGTTATTACCCAAAGTACATCTTAAGCATAACGGAGTAAAATACTTACCTATAGTAAAAAGACTACTATTTGTATTAGCATGTCCAACTCTTAATCTAAGTAGGTTAACTATCTCCCATCTTTTAAACTTGACATTTTTGAACCAACTTTGTTTTGGGACTGAATCTACAATTTGTTTGTACCATTTTGCTTTATTTGAACCTAAAAAGTATTCATTAAATTTAGCATGGTATAGTATTTTTTGATACGCCTTAAAATCGTCAAATGGTATGTTAAATTCTACTAGTCTGATGCCATCTGTTATTGCTTCCTTAGCTAAACTGTCCACTTTTTCGTTTCCAGCGATACCTATGTGACCCGGTATCCACTGTATAATGATATTTTTCTTTGTCACTAATATTTCATAAACTATTGTTATAATAATACTTTGATTATCATTATTCGACCCCTCCATGCTTTTTTCTATGGCTATTACTGCAGCTTGAGAATCAGTTAAGATTATAAAATCGTTGTTATTTAGATTTCTTATGTGTTTGAATACTTTTCAAAATTGCTACTAACTCCGCAGTATAACTTGAAGAGTACTTATTTAAAGTATATTTGGCTGAGATATTAAGTTGTGGTATCCAGAAGGCAGAGCCAACCCCTTCTACAGATTTGGATCCATCTGTGTTAAACACGAATGTAATCTTTGAAGGTTATGTTTAGTTTGTCTCTTACTATTTGTTTTGTAACATTTTCATTTTGTTGGTTCTTGATAATTTTGTTGTCTAGTATAAATGCATTACTGGTAGGTTTTACCTTTCTATTTATTAAGAAGAGGGGTTCATCAAAATCCCAAATATTCTTAAATACTACATCAGTAATTATGTTTATATTAATCTGACTAATATTATTCAAGGATTGTAGAAATAAAGGGACCCTTTTGTTTGCCCAATATTGCATGTCAGTATATATTGAGCTAAGATACATTAAACTTGTATAAGCAGGGTGATTATTTTGCGAAACTATTTTGTAAACTACCCTATCGGCTAGTAGCTGTCGCCTTAAGTTTAAAGGCATTACAGATGCTTCTGCATGTAATGTTTACAATAGGGGAAGATTTAAAAGCCCCAAGGGCAATTCTCAGTGCCTGATTTTGTAAAATTATCAATCTTATTCAACTCAGTTTTAGTGCTATGTCCGTAGAGGAAACATCCATAATCTAGCTTACTTCTTATCACACTCTTATAAATCTGTAATATAAATTCAGGGTGAGCTCCCTGAGTTCTGCAACTGACAGATTTAAGGATATTCAAGTCTTTCCAGCATTGTTGAAGAATACTATTGATATGAGTCTTAAAAGTTAGCTTATTGTCGATGTATATGCCTAACACTTTAATTGTGTCTACTACAGGTAAACACTGATCTTTTATAAAGTACTGTAGATTAGGGTCATTATTTTTTTTTCTAGATACAACTAGTATATTACATTTTTTTGCATTGAAGTCCATGTGTAGGATCTCGAAATATTCAACCAGCCCATTAATAGCTAGTTGCATATGATTTTGAACCATGTCATAATTTTTTATGTGCGGAATATAGCAGTATATCATCTGCATATTGCACAGATTTGACTTGAGGTGGTAAAGCATATTTTATATGTGATGTATAAAGGGAGAATAACAAGGGACTGAGAACACAGCCCTGTGGCAAGCCTCTGTTAACTACCCTAGTGAAAGTATACTTAGGATTAATAAAGCTTAATTTTCTATTTATCAGCCAGTTGTGGCAGTATATTAAGAACTTAGATGGAATACCTAGGCTAGATAATCTATCTATCAATGCCGGTATAAAAACATTATCATATGCACTAGAAATATCTAATGCTGCAGCAACAGTTGTTTCGTTAAATGATAAGGCTGTTAGAGTGTCGGTTACAAAATGTAATAGGTAATCACTACAACCCTTCATTTTTCTGAAACCATATTGAGTCTCAGAGACCAAATTGAGTTTTTTTTTTTTCGGCCAACCATTCTAACCTATTTTTAATTAGTGAATTCATAAGCTTAGCTAAACAAGATATTAACGAAATTGGTCTGTATGATTCTTCTGAGTTCTTATTTTTATTAGGTTTAAGCAAAGCAATAATCCTGAAATGCTTCCATGTTGTGGGTATGTCTATATGTCCATTCCATATTTCATTAAATATTGCAAGGAGCATTTTAAGGGCATTTTCTGGCAGGTTTTTAATAATTCTGTACGATATACCGTCAAGACCTGGAGAAGTGTCTTTATTTTTATTTTTGATAGCTATCAGTAATTCTTGAAAAGAAAAGTCTTTTTCTAGTGAATCATCAGAAGGTCTGTACAATTTCCTGTCAATATATTGCAATTCATTGACATGGGGCACATAGTCTGGGACTATGTGTTTTCATAAAACCTTCACATAATTTTTCATTGTTATTTATAAAAGTGTCATTACTGTTATGACATTTGTTACCTTTTAACTTGCCTACAATTTTCCAGGCAAATGAGCTTGTCCTTTTCTCCCCTATATCCTGACACGTTTTTTCCCAACTCAATCTTTTGGCCAACTGAATTTCCTCTCTGGCTTTTAAAACTGAGCTATCTGAAATGTACGGTAGTTTTACTGCCGTCATTTTGTTTTCTAAATCTTGTAAATGCCAGTCTCCTTTGAGCAATAGCCCTGGAAACAATTATCTGTCCACCAGGGTTTAGGAGAAAACCCTCTACTATTGTTTATTGGCATTTTAATTTTAGGTATGGATGTCTCACAGGCCTCTGTAATTATATTATATAGCTCATCCATTTTATTAAAGGATGTTGAAAGTTTTAATTCATTAACTTTATTTTCTACTGTCTTAGAAAAAACAAGCCAATTTGCTTTTCTTAAAATTAAATTTGTTATGACTAATATTTTTCCAATCTAGGTTATATTTACATGTTAAGTTAGTCATGTTAAAACTTATAACTATAGGAAAATGGTCACTACCCATAGTATCTTGCATTATCTCCCAATTTTCTAGCTTTGAGTGCATATTGGGTTGACACAAATGATAAATCTAAGGTAGAAGTGTTTTGATCTAGAGTAGGTAATTGTAGTGTGTCTGTAATCATTAAGTAAAATTAGAAGGGATTTGTTATATTCCGTTAAAAATATCACTCCCTCTTGGATTGGGTGATCTGGCTCCCCAGTAAGGATGGGTGAGCATTTAGATCCCCGCAGAAAATTGAGTATCCATGGTCTTTATTAAACATATATTGTTTCCCAAAATCTTCTCTTTATTTTATTTTTAGGTTTACAATATATATTGTATATATGAAACAGGTTTATTATAATTGTTTATTTCAATACCAATTAATTGTGTTACATTGTCGTTGTAACTTAGTGTTTTTGTGTAAGTTACTGATTTGTGTATTATCATAGCTACACCTCCATATCCATCAATCCTATCAACTTTTTCTATATTATAATTGTTATCTTTGATGTTATCATATTCTGTTAACCAAGTTTCTTGGATTAAACCTATTTGAATTTTATTTTTAGTAATATTATATATAAATTCTGACCACTTGGGTTTTAGTGATCTTGCATTCCACTGAATTATTTTCAATTCATTTAACATGTTTTGAAGTTGTTACTGCTGAAGTATTCTTGCCAGTACCTTTATTTTGGTTCTGTTTTAGTGTCCTGTCAGTGTGGCCCATTGCCCCTAGTCTTGGGATTACTGTCCGTAACCTTAAAAGGAGCTAAGAAATCTTCTATTTGTTTTTTATTATTAAAAGTAATAGGTGTAGATAGTAATTTGAATTTTATGTCATCTATTTTTTTTTTGTTAATTAGGGAACGTAAATGTTCCCTATCTTGTGATGTAGACTCAGGTTTTTGTGTATTTTGGTTAATCGTAAGTGAGTTCTGTTTGCCAGTTACAGTAAGTTTACTGGTATTATTACGGTTTGTATTTATGCTAGTGGTCTTATAATGATTATTACTGTGACTTAGTCTATGGGAAGCATTCCTACTTAGCCCAACTGTAGATCTAGGTTTTTTAAGGTTAAAGTTACTCTCACTGCATTGGCTGTGTTGTTCCGATATATACTCTTCAGTTAAGGGGAGAAAACATGTTGTGTGTGACTACTGGGTGGTAATTTAATTTTATGTGCTGGTAGTTCAGGATAATTTACCTGATATTTGTGTATTTTAGTAGCAGCAGCGTAAGAGCTAGGCCTTATAACATGATTTTTAATTTTTTTATATGTTATAGGGAAGTATTGACTAGCTGTGTGGTAGTCTTCCCTCATTGAGCTCATTCTATCCTTAATAATTTCTTTGACGAGTAAATTCAGGACCAAAATTTAGAGTTACTACTATGAGTACCTAGGCAGTGAATACATTTTAAGGGGGCCTGGCATTCCTCTGAATGAAAGTCCTCCCCGCAGTTTCTACATATTCTATTATTGGTACATGGTGTGCTTGCAACATGTCCATAAGCAAAACAACGAAAACATTGTTTTACAGGTATTCTGAATGTGTCTACCTTCATACGTACATAATTAAGTTTAACATACTGTGGTAGTATGTCTGAGTCAAAAGTGACTTTTTACAAAAGAAGTTGGAACTAGGTCATTATTTACTCGTCTTTTAATTCTATTGGCAAATAAGATTTTACTCTCACTTTCCGTTTCGTTTAAGATTTCTTCATCAGAAATTTCTTTTTCAACATATATTACTCCTACAGAGTAAATTCTAATAGAGGGTACGAAGACATTATATTGTGTTAAATATTGTGAGTCAACCAAATTATTGGCTGCTTCATAGTTTTTGCATTTAACAGACAAATTTTTGCCAGAACGTTCAATATGATGAATGTCTGAGCAATGGTTTTTAATTATCTTACCAACAGAGAAAGGGTTTTAACTTACGTTTATCTTTGTCTTGAATGATGATTTCATAGGGTCCCTGATTGTCATACTTGTAATACCTTTTGGTAAAATATTTTTTTTAATTCTGGAGTATTTTCTATCTGGTCAGTGGGGCTACATGGGTCATTGTCTCTTTTTTCTTTTACCTTCATTATTATCTTTAGCAGTTTTATTTAAATAATCATGGTCTATAATAATAGATTGAACCGCTTTTTGAGTTTCCTCCTCCTCGAGGGTTACCATGGCCAGACCTTCCGACATGTCGGGGTCCGGCCGGGACAGGTTTGTGTAAAGATCGTGTATGTATAGGTTAGTGATTATTGGCTATTGTGAAATTGTAACTGAAATGTAAATTAAATTGTAATGTTAGGAATAAACAGAGATGGAAGAGATTTACATACTATTAGTTACCCAATACAACAGGTTGAAAGGAATTCAAATACACTTAACGAAGGAACTTGACAAACCACAGATGAAGAACACCTTTATGCACCAAAGTTCACGTACGAATGAGACCTTTTGTTTTAGTTGAGATTGAGTCCCGCTGAAAACAGAGTTGCCAATACCAACTGCCAACACGTAAACTTAAAAATTACCGTAAGATGCTACGGTGATATAACAATGCCCACCAATAACAACGTATATAAACAAATGTATAACAACAATGAATTATGATGATATGTACAAATAAATAATAGATAAATTTGGTTGTATGTACGAAAAATATAAACAAAACATATTCCCAAAAATATATAATTTTTAAGTAAAACTCTTATTTATTTATTTATTTATTTATTTATTTATTTACATACGGTATACACCATTTCACATTTGTTTATAGGTATTGAGAAAATACAAGAGGCTTGATATAAACAACTTACATAAATAGTTTACATGCATACATGCTAAAGCAAACAGAAGCAAAAAAATAAGCAAAACAAGTGCCAAATAACATCAACCATCATGAATAAAAAGAAAAATTACAACAGCAATATAGTTCATAAACAAGTGCAAACATGAAGGTGGAACCGTAAAAAAGACTTAATTAAAGTACCGGTAGCGTATAAAATATAGAGTTACTTATATACTACTGAGACATACATATGCATATGAACAAATACAATACGAAAGAAAAAAATAAAGATTAGCGTAGCCTATGTTCGTTGATATATATAAAAAAAAATCACAAGAAACCATTTCCATTTAGCAAAATATAAAACATGCTACAATACATGCAAATTTTGATGCTATTATAATAATATATGAACAAAAGTGTTAAGAAAATAGCAAGCAATATATAACATTCACAAGAAACCATCTCTATTCAGTGAAATATACAATATGCGACAATACATGCAGGGTTTGATGCCATTAAATATAAACAAAAGTGTATTAACAAAAAAAAAAAAACAAAAACAAAAACAAAAAAAAAACAGCAAGCAAAATATAACGTTCAGTGTCAGAGTTTCACGTGTGGCCAGAGAGATATTTAGTGACCTCCCTCTTGAATGATGTGTCGGACATGCTGAACAAATCAATATGCGCAGGAAGACCATTTCCCAACCTGTGAATTCTCGGTATTGTACTGTTGTACCGCATAGTTCGTAGCGAGGAATTCCCTCTCGAAAAGCTGCACAGATCTTGAAGATGGTCGGGGACAACGAAGATTGATCCTCTCTAAAAGTCTCGGGGAATCACAAGACGACGACAAAATCTTCTTCAAGAACATCAGGTCAGCAATTTGGCGTCTGGTGCTCAAGGGTAGGAGCCCAAAGTGGCGTTGCAGATCTTCAACAGGAACCCCGTCGTAGGCAAATCCAAGTCTCAACCCAATCAGCCTGATGAATCTTATCTGAATTCTTTCAACGAGTTCAACCTGACCCAAACAGGTAGGGAGACCATACAGGCGAACAGTATTCCAATATTGGTCGAACCAACTGGACGTACAGGGGCCCGAAGTGTCCATGGTGAAAACCCATCTCGAGAAGGTCCCTAAATATAAGACCGAGGGCGATAGTGGCTTTCCTAGTAATTGCAGACAGATGCTGTTCAGGGGCTCAGTGACGAGGACAAGATAACTCCCAAATCCTTAACTGTACTTGAGCGATTCAGTATGGTTCCCTCCATCTCGTAGTTGAAGACTATGACCCTAGCTGAGCGATGGAATGAGACCCACAGAGCACTTTGCGAAATTTATATCCATGCCATCCCGCACACACCAGGAGACGACACCTTCCAAGTCAGATTGCAGAGAGGCGCGAGTCTTGAAGTGTGGATATCTCCCTATATACCTTGGCGTCATCCGCGAACATTAACAGGGCTAGGACGATTGTGACGACATTCTCGAAGGTCATTAATGAAGATAGAAAAAAGGGCAGGTCCCAGCAGAGAACCCTGAGGCACCCCAGACACCGCCTCAAATGCAAAAAGATGTCTCACCGGCATGACGCACGACGAGGAGACGATTCGCCAGGTAACTCTCGAACCACATCAAGAGAGATCCAGTCACTCCCCAAGTCCTAAGTTTTGCTAGGAGATGAATGTGGCTTATCCTGTCGAAAGCCTTTGACAAATCAAGATAAACGCAATCGACCTGGTGGCCCAATCTGAAGGAGGATGTAATGTCATTTCTGCAAAGTCACGAGATTGGTTGTTGCCGACCTTCCCTTCAATAAAACCGTGTTGAGCTGGAGAGATGATGTTCTTGGCTTCAAATGAAAGTCTACGTAAGACCAAGGACTCAAAAACTTTGGCTAGGGCAGGCTGAATTGCAACAGGTCTGTAGTTCTTGGCATTTACTGGATCACCACTTTTCAGGATAGGTGCAATAAAGCCTCGACTTCAGGTTCTTAGGGAAAATGCCCAGAGTTAGAAGAGCATTGAAAATATTGGGTGACATGTGGAGCCAAGACACCACTACAAACAAAACTTTCAATACTACTGTGGGGAATCCCATCTGGCCCCGCGCCCTTCCTTTCATCCAGCCCAGCTAATGTGTCTCCTCCACTTCTTCACATGAGATGTGAAAACCTGACAGATGGAATGAGGTTTCCAGCTCCAAAGGAACTGGAAGTGTTTGTGGGAGCCTGTATACAGAAGAGAAATAAGAAGCAAACAAGTCACATATGCCTTTAGGGTGTGTCCCGCTGTCACGTTGTCAAGGTACAGGTTGGAAAGTGCTGAAGACTTGCGTTTCATATTCCCTGATGTGTCCCCAGAAGACCTTCACATTTGCTTGGTATGGAGTTTTCAATACGAAGTATATAGTCCCTGTAACAGGAGGCGGATAGAGTCCTACACCTTGCACGAAACACTACGAAATTCCAAGTAGTCAGAGTCTTTTAATGACTTTTTGAACTTGACGTGCAGCTTCTTTTTCAAAATGACTAGTGCCTTCAGCTCTAATGAAAACCAACAAGGGAAGTTGCGTTTTCCAAGTACTTTCGTGGGGGTCAAGTCCCTGATCACCCCACTGAGAGAACCACAAAAATCAATGAATGCTGTCTCCACACTATCCCCCATCACGTTGCCTCAGTTCCGGATACGGCCAACCCTGAATCACTCTAAATATCTCAAACAGATCACTCACTCCTCCTAAAGTCGTAGATATGGGTCCTGTTTATTATCAGTGACTGGTCTGAAACATGGAACGGTAATATCGAGAGCTGGATGATGTGATTCCACCTGAACAAGGCGATCAAGAGACCTTCGGGACACTGATGTCTATCCTGGAAGAGAAAACTAGATCCAGTAATATTCCACGGTCGTTGTTAACACCGTTAACACTGTGTAAGATTGAAGATATGGGCATGATCTTTGATTGGCTGGCTCGCAGGATCATGAATTTGAAGAGCCCGAGAGGATCCCAATCCGCGTTGGGGAGGTTAAAATCGCCCAACAACAGGATAAGGTTTCAAAATTTTCAGAGGTGAAGAGGCAGCTCTTCGACAATTGAGGCAAAATCAAAGTATTGGCTTGAGGGCATGTTAGGTGGGAGGTAAACTCCGCCGACCAGCATCCGATGACTAGATGATAATTTGACAGTAGCAAAAACACATTCTACAGATCTATTCTTTGGTATGATTTCTTGGGATAGTATGTTATCCTTTATTGCAAGCAAAACACCTCCCCCGCTAACCTTAGATGAGGTCAGTTCTGAACGATCACAACGAAATATATTATAATTCTGCAAAACCAAGCTCAGCACTACAAATGTCGGCAGATAAATTAGTTTCAACCAGTATTAAATATATCATAATTATGGCAGACAGATATTGATTGTTTCAATGAGGTAAACGTTTGTCCTTAAGCCGTTGACATTTTGGAAATAGAGTTCCAAAGCTGACTGGTTTACCCCAGCATTTTCTAGTTTTTTTGGGCTCGAAGGTAGTTATACAGGGGTGATCCTTTTAAGTAACGTATAGTGATGTTACTTTCCCCATTCATCCTGCGTCTCCCCAGTTCATCCCCTCAGCTTCTTAAGATATTGCCGTTCCTTCATGGTGCGATCTCTCGATATAGAAATGTCAGAGAGGGCGGGATCAACGTCAGAAATTGCCTCTTTAGAGAAAGCCGCTAACGAACTGCATCGCGTCTTCTACCGAACAAAAAAACAACTTTCAGTGGTCTATCTTTATCTTTTAATGGCTTTGCCCAACCTGAAAATTTTTAGGGCCGTTGACATGAATGCCGATATTCAAGGCATCAATTACCTTTGAAATCAGCAAAGTGTCATGCTCCTTTTTAGTTTTGGTGTCCCTGCTCAAGCTCTCCTTGAGGTTAAAGATAATGATATTCCGTTTCCGAAATAGACGCTCGTTGATTTCTTGGATGATGACAATCTCCTCAGATTCACCCCCACAGTAATTTTTCTCGTGTCTGCTTGATTTTGGCTATTTCGTCGTGGATTACTTTAATATCCGTCTTATTTGAGGTCACTCTCGGTTCCAATAAATCCACAGTAGCCTTAATAGCTTGGATATCGGTCTTGATTTCCGAAATTCCTGCAATTATACCGTCAATTTTTGTCAAGCTTATCGAGTTTCTGCACTATTATAGCGAATTGGTCGTTCAGATGATCAATTTTTAAAGATAGGTCATCCGTGTTAACGTTGCAGTCTACACGCTCGCATTTCCATGTTTTCTGGGTGCCATCAGCTATTTTCCCTGTATTCCGCCGGAGTTATTCTGACGCACTCAGGATGGAACCATCGTTTGCAGGCTCCATCGCATTCCACGCCCTTATTCACAACTTCTCTAACACAGACACGACAATAGTTTTTTGCTTGAAATGGACGATGCCATTTTCTATGGTATGACTACCAAAATGGAAACAGTAAGTGATACAATATCTAAAAGGCTGTGGTTTCTTTTTAAACGTTGATGCAAGTCAAGCACGGAGACAAGTCATTACTCTATGCATTGAAGTAGAAGCAGACGATGTGATCAGCTGAATGGGAGATCTGTGATAGACCAATAATTAATAAAATTACGTAAGTAGAAAAATATTAATTTGTAACAACATGCCAATGATTTGTAAAAACATGCACTAAGAGAGATATTGCTTCAAGTTTTAAAAGAAATTCAGACAAAACTAATAAATTTAATTGAAGTTTATACCAACAGTCACTCACTAGAAACAAGCCGAATCTGTTGACCCAGGTTATGTTTCACATGGCTAATGACAGATATTACACAATCCACGACACTTTTCGGAGCACAAAATGCAAGTAACTCACTCAATGTTGCCTCATTCATACACCTGCCTTATAGATATTTTAATTATTTTTTTATTAAATTTATCTTTGTTATATTTACAGTTATATGCACATTATTAAAATCATAATTAATTGTTATTATACATCATATTATTTATGAAATTTTTTATTGACTGACATTGGTATACCACGGTGATACATTACAGTAATTTTAAGTTCACGTATTGGCAACCCTGTTTTTCGGCGGCGGCGACACTCAACTATTTGGCGTCGTTGGTCCCGCCATTGTTTAGTTTGGTTACGTTCCTTGGTTGGGAGTAAAGTGATCTTTGGTGTTTTGTAGTTTACGTATTTGTGTTATAAGTGACTACACAAAACTCAAATTATTAAGTGTTCAGTTGAAATAATTAACCATACATTATTTATTCATTTCACAATGTACTCGTATACGCATAACCA